>NW_028292252.1:0-2000 GCF_963383615.2 Lipophrys pholis
CCCAACCCCAACCCCAACCCCAACCCCAACCCCAACCCCAACCCCAACCCCAACCCCAACCCCAACCCCAACCCCAACCCCAACCCCAACCCCAACCCCAACCCCAACCCCAACCCCAACCCCAACCCCAACCCCAACCCCAACCCCAACCCCAACCCCAACCCCATCAAATTTTATATAAAGTTTAAAATAATTTGAAGCAGCATTTGGGATTAAATTAAGACATTGATAATCAATAGGTAGTTAACAATACCAAAAAATTCTGTTCGTTAGTTATTTTTTAGTTTATGGGAAAAAAAAATAAATTTTTCATTTTTTCATTTTAGGTTCCCCATAAAAAAGTAAGTTTTATATATTATTGGGGGAAAATTATATTAATTTGAATTAAGAAGGCAACCGCACAGATGAATTGTGGACGAAACACTACATTGGACTGAGGATGCCACATACTACTTGTACTCATTTACGAGTACTCCTTGATTCTTATAGACTTCAATATTCAAATTCCCGATATCACGGATGCACAAAGACCTCCGCCTCCTCGGAACATGGCCTAACCCGGTCAACAACCCAACCCCAACCCCAACCCCAACCCCAACCCCCAACCCCAACCCCAACCCCAACCCCAACCCCCAACCCCAACCCCAACCCCCAACCCCCTTATGATTATTCAATTAAATTCATAGATTTCATTATTTTAAATAAAGATATTCATTATAATTAAAAATTTATTATGAAAAGTTATAGTCATGTTTTATTTTGTTTGTTTTGTTTCTATTTGTATCTTTTTTTAAAATTATTTATAATTATTGATACAATATTATAATATATATTAATTAAATGAAAAATTTATCAGGCAATCAATAAAACTAAAAGGAGAATAAGGAATTAAATTATTAATAGTCTATAAAACCATGTGAATTAAATGTTAGTAAAAATTTAAAAATATTTTAATTTAAAAAAAAAAAATATAATACCACTTCAGAATAGTCTATTATAAGGAATATCAGTAATATAAGCAGCATAAAACTATCAAATTCCAATAAAGTTATAAACGAATGGTAACAAAAAGAAAAAGAAAGAATAAGAAATATTACATAAATTTAGGACAAATAAATAGAATGTCAAAATTTCTGTTTTAATAGTATTAATATTTTAAACGTTTATATACTATCAAATAGATTAGAAATTATGCTCAAGTTTATATTATTAATAAAAATTTTAAAGCTAGTATTAAATGGTATGAAAAACTTATTAGACATTAAAGGCTTAAAAATATTTATTTGAAGAATAATCACTAAAAAAAATGATCAGATTAACAAATTAAATATTATTTTATATTATATTTTAATTATTTAATTTTAATTATTTAATTTTTCATTAAATAAGAATTCTCTACAAATATAGCTTTTTATAGAATTTAAAATAAAAAAAATATATAAGTTGAAAAATATTTTTCAAGTTATACTAATCATTTCGAAAAATTTAAATTTTAAGGAGAATCATAATAAGCTACTATTTAACTTTATTAATAATACTCTTTATTATTATATATAATTTTATTAATAATAGTCTTTATTATTATATATAATTTTATTAATAAAAGATGTAAATGACAAAAATATTATTGGATCAAATTTCAAATTTAATTTTGGTTAATTTTTAGGTTTGTTACCAAAGGGAATCTTGAACTTTGATTTCTCTTGCAATTACACTCATTTCTTTATGAGTCCCATCATCATTATAATATTCTCCATTTTTTAATGATTACACAGGATCTCGAGCAAGTTTGAGAGATGTAAAAGCACCATTTTTAGGAGATTTCAAACAACAACCAAAACAAGTTGCAAAGCATTTAACATACCAAACACTATTACCAGCCAGACCAGTATCAACTACTCCTGGATGTAAGCTATAACAATAAATATTATTTATCCCTTTTTATTTAAATATACGACATAGTTTATTGATAAATAAAACATTTGCTAATTTAGATTTTG
>NW_028292251.1:0-47500 GCF_963383615.2 Lipophrys pholis
AACCTGACAACCAGCCATCACCCTGACAACCAGCCGTCGCCTTGACGACCAGCCGTCGCCGTGACAACCAGCCGTCAACCTGACAACCAGCCGTCACCCTGACAACCAGCCGTCGCCTTGACGACCAGCCGTCGCCATGACGACCATCTGTGGTGTCGATCTAATTTGATCTAATTTCCTCTTTAATGAAGTCGATGTTCACTAAAGTGATGAAGGAAACAGGAAGAGGAAAGAAAAGGTTCTTGTGTCGCAGGTGAAACACGTTTTGACCTCGAGTCACAAAAACGAGTTGGTTTGTAATTAAAAAACTGTTCAAACAAGATTAGAACGAGAATATGACCTTTAGAGGGGGTGTGTGTGTGTGAGTGTGTGTGTGTGTTGGGTGTGTGTGTGTGTGTGTGTGTGTGTGTGTGTGTGTGTGTGGTGTGTGTGTGTGTGTGTGTGTGTGTGTGTTGTGTGTGTGTGTGTGTGTGTGTGTGTGTGTGTGTGTGTGGGGGGGGGGGGGGGGTGTTAACATCGTAACACGATCACATAAGTTATTTTTTTTACTTTTAAAGAAGCTGAATTGAGCGCTTGTTTTTGTTTGAAACGACGTCGGTGGATCAGAACCCAACAGCTGGTTCCTTATAGAACCAGATCCAGATCAGCTTCCTGTTTCCAGGAAAGTAAAAGTCCGATCGGCAGGATTCAGTTTTCCTCGTCGACATTTGTGACGTTGGTTCTGAACAGTTTCCTGTTGGAACGTTTCATGAATTAAAGATGAACCAGGAACCAAACCAAGAGACCTGAGGAGAACCAGGAACCAAACCAAGAGACCTGAGGAGAACCAGGAACCAAACCAAGAGACCTGAAGAGAACCAGGAACCAAGAGACCTGAGGAGAACCAGGAACCAAACCAAGAGACCTGAGGAGAACCAGGAACCAAACCAAGAGACCTGAGGAGAACCAGGAACCAAACCAAGAGACCTGAAGAGAACCAGGAACCAAGAGACCTGAGGAGAACCAGGAACCAAACCATGAGACCTGAGGAGAACCAGGACCAAACCAAGAGACCTGAGGAGAACCAGGAACCAGACCAAGAGACCTGAGGAGAACCAGAACCAAACCATGAGACCTGAGGAGAACCAGGAACCAAACCATGAGACCTGAGGAGAACCAGGAACCAAACCATGAGACCTGAGGAGAACCAGGAACCAAACCAAGAGACCTGAAGAGAACCAGGAACCAAGAGACCTGAGGAGAACCAGGAACCAAACCAAGAGACCTGAGGAGAACCAGGAACCAAACCAAGAGACCTGAGGAGAACCAGCGAGTTCAGGATCTGAGCTCCAGGGAAACTAAATCATTTTGTCGCTTTTCGGATTCTGGTGTGACGTTGCTGAGCTAGCGGCTAACGCTGTGGTCTGTGGCTTTGTCTTGCAGGACTACAGCGACGCGCTGATCTCCAACTACTACGTAGGTTCTCTGTCCCGCCGAGCACCACCTGAACACCACCTGAACACCACCTGAACACCACCTCCCCAAAACACAAAGCTGCTTCTCGTTGACGCCGTTCTTTCTTTCAGCTTTGGCCTCCGGTGCAGATCGCCAACTTCTACTTCATTCCGCTGCATCACAGGTGAGACGCCGCCTGCGGACGACAAACGGTGGAACCGCCGACGGTGGAAACCCATACGGTCAAATTGCTAACGGTCAAATTGCTAACGGTCAAATTGCTAACGGTCAAATTGCTAACGGTCAAATTGCTAACGGTCAAACCGCTAACGGTCAAACTGCTAACGGTCAAACCGCTAACGGTCGAACCACCGACGGTCGAACCGCTAACGGTCAAATTGCTAACGGTCAAACCGCTAACGGTCGAACAATAAATGGTTGAAAATGCGACACCGTCCTTGTTTTATCGTCAACGAGCCGCCGGGACGCTGCGCTCCCGCTAACGCTGCGCTCCCGCTAACGCTGCGCTCCCGCTAACGCTCACTGAGATGGACACGCCACACTCGAACGTTTTGCGCTCTCACTTGAATCGTTGCCGTGGAAACGGGTCCAGAAACAGAGACGTTGTGAGAGGCGGCCACGGTGGACTGCGAGCTGATTGGCCGGTCGGAGGTTTCGGAGGTTTTGTTGACGTCACGTCTCTTTGTCTCGTAGACTCGCCGTCGTCCAGATCGTCGCCGTCGCCTGGAACTCCTACCTCACCTGGAAGGCCAACAAGCTGTGAAGGAGTGTGGTGTGTGTGTGTGTGTGTGTGTGTGTGTGTGTGTGTGTGCTGTGTGTGTGTGTGTGTGTGTGTGTGTTGTGTGTGTGTGTGTGTGTGTGTGTGTGTGTGTGTGTGTGTGTGTGTGTGTGTGTGTGTGTGTGTGTGTGTGTGGTGTGTGTGTGTGTGTGTGTGTGTGTGTGTGTGTCAGAGTGTAAACTTGTAGACTGAGTCAGTAAAGGTCAGATTCACTCTGAGTAACAGATTCTCACTTGAAAGTCAAACTTGCTTTGCTGAAATGTTTGTGGAAACACACACACACACACACACACACACACACACACACACACACACTGTTTATTATTTCTAACAGACGCTGCCGACTATTGTGTGTCGGATCTTGTTTTAGTTCTGCAGTAACTCAGTTACTTGTGACAGTATCCGATTACTTTTCTTAAAAAGCTGCTGACGGTTCAATAAGCTCGTTAATCTGTAGAGCTCTCTCTCTCTCCCTCTCTCTCTCTCTGTCTCTCTCCCCCCCCTCTCTCTCTCTCTCTCTCCCTCTCTCTCTCTGTGTCTCTCTCTCTCTTCCTGTGTCTCTCCCCCCCCCCTCTCTCCCTCTCTCTCTCTGTGTCTCTCTCTCTCTTCCTGTGTCTCTCTCCCCCCTCTCTCCCCTCTCTCTCTCTCTCTCTCTCTCTCAATCTCTCCCCCCCTCTCTCTCTCTCTCTCTCTCTCTCTCCCTCTCTCTCTCTGTGTCTCTCTCTCTCTTCCTGTGTCTCTCTCTCCCCCCTCTCTCTCTCTCTCTCTCTCTCCCCCTCTCTCTCTCTCTCCCTCTCTCTCTCTGTGTCTCTCTCTCTCTTCCTGTGTCTCTCTCTCCCCCCCTCTCTCTCTCTCTCTCTCCCCTCCCCCACCCCCTCTCTCTCTCTCTCCCTCTCTCTCTCTGTCTCTCTCTCTTCCTGTGTCTCTCTCCCCCCCCCTCTCTCTCTCTCTCTCTCTCTCTCTCTCCCCCTCTCTGTCTCTCTCTCTCTCTCTCATCTTCATCTCTCTCTCTCTACTCTCTCTCTCTCTCTCTCTCGTCCGGTGTGGCCCCTGTTAACTGGAGGCGGAGCTTCGTTTACCTGAACCTGACGTCAAAACACGTACACTCGGGTTAGCATTAGCATTAGCATTAGCATTAGCATTAGCCAGCCTGTCAGTAACTTCTGTTTACTCCTGAAGTGGATTTTTCTCTCCTGTCGTTTCTTTACTTCTAATAAAATGTTGTGAATTTCTCTCCGTCACCGTGAGATTCTCTTCATCTTTTCTCACAACAAGAAAGTCTCCCTTCGTCTCTTGTCGTCTCCCGTCGTCTTCCTTCGTCTCCCTTCGTCTCTTGTCGTCTCCCCGTCGTCTTCCCTTCGTCTCCCTTCGTCTCTTGTCGTCTCTCGTCGTCATCCTTCGTCTCCCTTCGTCTCTCCGTCGTCTCTCGTCGTCATCCTTCGTCCTCCTTCGTCTCCCGTCGTCTCCTGTCGTCTCCTCGTCGTCTTCCTTCGTCTCTAATAATCACAGATCGTCTCCCGTCGTTTCAAATAATCACAGATCGTCTCCCTTCGTCTCCAATAATCACAGATCGTCTCCCTTCGTCTCTTGTCTTCTCCCGTCGTCCTCCCTTCGTCTCCCGTCGTCTCTTGTCGTCCTCCCGTCGTCTCCCGTCGTCTTCCTTCGTCTCCCTTCGTCTCTTGTCGTCTCCCGTCGTCTTCCTTCGTCTCCCTTCGTCTCTTGTCGTCTCCCGTCGTCTCTCGTCGTCATCCTTCGTCTCCCTTCGTCTCCCGTCGTCTCTCGTCGTCATCCTTCGTCTCCCTTCGTCTCCCGTCGGTCTCTCGTCATCATCCTTCGTCTCCCGTCGTCTCCCGTCGTCTCCTGTCGTCTCTCGTCGTCTTCCTTCGTCTCTAATAATCACAGATCGTCTCCCGTTGTTTCAAATAATCACAGATCGTCTCCCGTCGTCTCCAATAATCACAGATCGCTCTCCCTTCGTCTCTGTCTTCTCCCGTCGTCTCCCTTCGTCTCCCGTCGTCTCCCTTTATCTCTCGTCGTCTTCCTTCGTCTCTCGTCGTCTCAAATAATCACAGATCGTCTCCCGTCGTCTCTCGTCGTCTCCCGTCGTCTCCCTTCGTCTCCCGTCGTCTCAAATAATCACAGATCGTCTCCCTTTGTATCCTTTCGTCTCAGATCGTCTCCCGTCGTCTCAGATCGTCTCAGATCGTCCGGATCAATAACTGAATCAATAACTAACATAAAGTTGTTTCTCTCATCGATTCCTACAAACGCTTGTTTGATTGTTTTATTTAACGATGAAGAAAAAGAAAATCTAAAGTTTTTCAAATTCACATCGACGTGATTCAATGTTTAGAAATGAGATTTAAATCTGCAGAAGCCGACGTTTACCGGCTTCCACACACACACACACACACACACACACACACACACACACACACACACACACACACACACACACACACACACACACACACACACACACACACACACACACACTCGTGACGTCAGAAGCGTCGGGGAGAATATAAACCTGCAGAGTTTCTCGCTTCGCTCAGATTCTTCACAACGAACGACGAGTCAACGACTCCCTGCTGAGTGAGTACCACACACACACACACACACACACACACACACACACACACACACACAGACACAGTGATCTGGATAAATCTACTTGAATGATCTTCCAAATTAAAACTAGTTACTTCCAGTAATCTGAATATTGTTTGTGTTTTTATTGTTTTGTGTTTCATATTTATAAAAACTAAAACCAGTTACAGTAATCTACAGTATATGAGTATTTTGAACAGTAATCTTTTGTGTGTATTGTAACTGCACACGAGTCAGATTACTCAGAAGTACAACAACCCAAAATACTCTTTGTCTCACAGTAATGTAACTGTAATTCATTTTGATTACTTGTGGTATTTTACATCAATAATTGTACTAAAGTACTCTGCATAACTGGGTACCCCGATATGAGATAGAAATACTACCTTTGAGAAGAGATGGACGATGTCCTCCCTCCATCACGTCCAACAATCACTTTTCATGTCTCGTTTTGTTTTTAGTCTTTTTGTGTTTTTGTCATGGTTTTGTGTACTCGCATAGTGGTTTTGTGTGTTTTTGTACATTTTTGTGTTTTTCTACTCGTTTATTGTTTTTGGGATTGAAGACCGTCGTGGCAGGACGTCTGAACGAGTCTGAAAAATGAAAAATATAAAAACTGTAGGAAAAAGTAAAACTCCCGATTGAGCCCGACGAAGTCTGAACTTTGTTAAACGAAATGTGGCGAAACGTGAGAACGACTTTAGTTCCACGTCAGAAAAGCCGTTTGGGATCGTTTCCACGTCGGGACGTCGTTTTCAGAATGTCTAAATCATGATGTCCTCATTTCCAGCCTGAACGTCTGTCCTGCAGGAGATGAAGTTCGTCCCGCTGCTCCTGCTGCTCTCCTCCATGCTCCTCCTCCCCTCGCAGCTCCGCCCCGCCGCCGGCTGGCCACGCCCCCTCCAGGACAGGCCACGCCCCCTTACTTTCAGGCTGGATGGCGGGGACCACGTGCGGAGGTCCTTCCAGAGGAGGGACCCGGACCCGCTGTGGGAGAAGCAGCTGGACCAGGTCCAGGACCGGGACCTCCTGCTGGACCCCCTCCAGGTGGAGGAGGAGGTGAGGCGCAGTGAGGAGGCGCCGCTCAGCATCGACTTGACCTTTCACCTCCTGAGGAACATGATCCAGATGGCCCAGAGGGCGAGTCAGAGGGAGCGGGCGCTCCTCAACCGCAAGGTGCTGGACCAGGTGGGGAGGTAGACCTCCTCCTCCTGCTGCTGCTGCTCCTCCAGATGCTCCTCCTCCAGATGCTCCTCCTCCTGCTGCTCCTCCTCCTGCTGCTGCTCCTCCTCCTGATGCTCCTCCTGCTCTTCCTGCTGCTCCTCCTCCTCCTGCTGCTGCTCTTCCTCCTCCTCCTGCTGCTCCTCCTCCTGCTGCTCTTCCTCCTCCTCCTCCTCCTCCTCCTCCTGCTGCTCTTCCTCCTCCTCCTGCTGCTCCTCCTCCTGCTGCTCTTCCTCCTGCTCCTCCTCCTCCTGCTGCTGCTCTTCCTCCTCCTCCTGCTGCTCCTCCTCCTGCTGCTCTTCCTCCTGCTCCTCCTCCTCCTGCTGCTGCTCCTCCTCCTGCTGCTGCTGCTCCTCCAGATGCTCTTTCTCCAGATGCTCCTCCTCCTCCTCCTCCTGCTCTTCCTGCTGCTCCTCCTACTCCTGCTGCTGCTCTTCCTCCTCCTCCTGCTGCTCTTCCTCCTCCTCCTCCTCCTCCTGCTGCTCTTCCTCCTCCTCCTCCTCCTCCTGCTTCTCTTCCTCCTCCTCCTGCTGCTCCTGTCACATGTTGAGTTGTCGTCATGGCGACGGCTCACTCTAACTCTCCTCGACCTTCAGTTTGACTCACTGGACGTATCGAAGAGTCTGAATCATGAATCATCTTGATTTTTAGTTTGTAAATCAGAAGATTTAGTTTTTCTTCTTTCCTGGTTGAAGATCTGAAATCCGCCTCGTCTCTTCCTCCATCCTTTCATCTTCTTTCTCTGGGCGGCGCTGGAGCGACTGTCACTGCAGACTGACGGAGGAAAAAAACACAACAAACACAAGCGTCTTTATTTTGTTTTGTTTTGTCACTTTTATTTTGTAATAAAGTTTGAAGAAAAGACGTTCTTGTGTTTTGGAGTCAGAGAAGATTGAAACAACAAAATCAGAAGTTCAGTGTCTCGAGCTTCACTTCTATGTTCTTCCAGTTTCTGAACACAAAGAAATAAAGGAGGTGAAGTTCTTCCTCTTTCTGCTCCAATCAGCTGGACTCTCACTTCTTCTTTATTACTTTGACAAACAATCGTTGACGGTTCTGTTAGTTGAAATGATACAAAACACAAAATAAACCGTCCTGCATTTCACACTTTGACAAGTCTAATAATTTCATCATGTAACTTTAAATATGAGAGTAACTAAATTCCATTTTAACACAAAACTTTTCTGAAATGAAAACGCAAGAATGACGTGTTTTCACAAGGCAACTCAGAGGGGTTGGAGGCTACTCACTGGGATTCCAGGTTACTCAGAGGGGTTGGAGGCTACTCCCTGGGATTCCAGGTTACTCAGAGGGGTTGGAGGCTACTCACTGGGATTCCAGGTTACTCAGAGGGGTTCGAGGCTACTCCCTGGGATTCCAGGTTACTCAGAGGGGTTGGAGGCTACTCGCTGGGATCCCAGGTTACTCAGAGGGGTTGGAGGCTACTCACTGGGATTCCAGGTTACTCAGAGGGGTTCGAGGCTACTCCCTGGGATTCCAGGTTACTCAGAGGGGTTGGAGGCTACTCACTGGGATTCCAGGTTACTCAGAGGGGTTCGAGGCTACTCCCTGGGATTCCAGGTTACTCAGAGGGGTTCGAGGCTACTCCCTGGGATTCCAGGTTACTCAGAGGGGTTCGAGGCTACTCCCTGGGATTCCAGGTTACTCAGAGGGGTTCGAGGCTACTCGCTGGGATTCCAGGTCACTCAGAGGGGTTCGAGGCTACTCACTGGGATTCCAGGTTACTCAGAGGGGTTCGAGGCTACTCCCTGGGATTCCAGGTTACTCAGAGAGGTTCGAGGCTACTCGCTGGGATTCCAGGTTCGAGGCTACTTGGAGGCTGTGTGGAGGGGGTTCGAGGCTATGCATAGCTTTTGCGTATTCTCCATGAATGGACTATAATTGAAGCTTGATACCACTGAGTACCAGCAGGGGGTGCAGTGAGTTCAGTCCAAATTTGGACACAAAAAACATTAAAACTGATTAAAAAAACACAAAAACAAAACAATCATGTTGAGTGATGAAGCTGAGGAACTCCTCATCATCAGGAGCTCCAAGTGGTTTTACTGGAAACTACAAACAAGGTTGTTACTGTCAAAACGTTAAAAAACCCAGTGAATCCCGACGCCACGCCGTCCTTCATACTGCACTTCAAAGGTCTTCATCCCGCTCTGCCTCATCATCCTCATCCTCATCCTCACCTGGAAACAACGAGGAGGCCGAGTCACTTTCGTGTCCAGCTCAGAGAATCCTCCCGCTGACATTCCGTGTGTTCTGCGTTACAAACCGCCGCAGAAGTCGATGTTCTTCAGGATGTCGGCGAGGTCGTCGGTATCGATGACGAAGTGGCTCAGGCTCTCGTAGCCGAGCTCCAAACGCTCCACGTTCGAAGACCTCGCCATCGCCGCCATCCTGAGGACACACGCAGCCCCTGATTCCGGTTCCACCACCGACGTACGTCGGTACTAAGATATTTGCTGGTGTTGCACAGGGCTTCATCCTGGGACCCCTTTACTTCTCACCTGCACTGATTGTTAAAGTTTGGAAGTTTCATTCAACCAACTTCATCGTGGATATCGATACTGACACCGATATTGATAATGATACCAATACCAATATTGATACAATACTGATACAGATATCGATACTGATACTGATTCCGATATAGATAGTGATCCTGATATCAATACCACTAGCGATACAAATATCGATACCGATATATTTTGACATCGATACTGATATTTATTGACATCAATACAGATATCGATACATAGATCAATACCGATATCGATACTGATACCGATAAAAAGATCGATGTTGACACCGATACAGATACTGATACAGACACCGATACAGATACTGATACAGATACTGATACAGATATCGATACAGATACTGATACAGATACTGATACAGATACTGATACAGATATCGATACAGATACTGATACAGATACTGATACAGATACTGATACAGATATCGATACAGATACTGATACAGATACTGATACAGATACTGATACAGATATCGATACCAGAGAAAAAGATAGAAAAGATTGACTCACTTTTCCAGGATGGATTCAGCTCTCTGTGAGACAGAATAAAGAGAGACACTTTAGTGTATGTGTGTGCGTGCGTGCGTGCGTGCGTGTGTAAGTATGTGTGCGTGCGTGTGTAAGTATGTGTGCGTGCGTGCGTGCGTGCGTGCGTGCGTGCGTGCGTGCGTGCGTGCGTGCGTGCGTGCGTGCGTGCGTGCGAGAGACCATTATTAACAGGGCCCTGTGTGGCTCCTCCATGGTGTGTATGGCTTCCTCCAGTAGGGCTGCTGTTCCCTCCAGATGCTGGCGGTGGCGCTGCAGCAGCGATCGAGCCTGTTTCAGCCGTTCGTCCTGCTCCCTGCTGATCCCGCCCACCAGCTGCTGCTTCCTCTCCTCCAGGACGCCGACCAGCTCATCGAAGTTCACGCTCAGCCGCTCCCTCTGAGTCTGACTGTTCACCTGGAGAGAAGCTTCCACAACGTCAGACTCACCGGAGGAACCAGCAGTACCAGCAGTACCAGTACTACCACATAGTACAAGTACTACTACATGTTACCAGTACTACCACATAGTACCAGCAGAAACACTGCATCTTTCAGAAAAGTCTCATGTTGCATGACGATGTTTGGAAATGACATCCGTTTCCATGGAGACGGCAGAATCACGTTTAGACAGACAAGATGAATATTAGAGGGAAATGATGATGTCATCCCTCCACCTCTCGACCTTTAACCCTGTGACCAATCACGGTCTCTGCTTGTTCAAGCTCCATGTTTACGTTTCTGGTGTATTTCTGTGGCGGCATTACAGCGCCACCGATAGGCCTGGCATATGTACTACATTGTTTTGAGTTGTTTTCTGTGTGTGTGTGTGTGTGTGTGTGTGTGTGTGTGTGTGTGTGTGTGTGTGTGAGTGTGCGTGCGTGCGTGCGTGCGTGCGTGCGTGCGTGCGTGCGTGCGTGCGTGTGTGTGTGTGTGAGACCTGGATGGTGAGGCAGGTCTCCTCCAGCTGGGAGACGGCGGCCTGGACGTGGTCGTTGGCGGCGACTAGCAGAGCGATGGCGTCGCTCAGCTCCGTCTGTTGGAGGAAGAGACCCGGGACTCGTTTTCAGGTGAAAAGACCCAAAACATTTTGTTCTCGTGTTCCATTTCCACGACAACGCTGCTGGTCCTGGTCCTGGTCCTGGTCCTGGTCCTGGTCCTGGTCACCGTAGTAACTAGTAGTTCTGCACATGCTCAGTGGAACCAATCAGAACAAAGTTTCCTCCGTGGTGTCATGACTCCCAGTCCATAGTCTCCTGGACTTGGTAGTTTTATTTTGACAGTCATGATAATAACAATCCAACGTGATAGTTTTATTTTGACAGTCACTGTAATAACAATCCAACTTGGTAGTTTTATTTAGACAGTGGTAGTTTTATTTTGACAGTCATGATAATAACAATCCAACTTGGTAGTTTTATTTAGACAGTGGTAGTTTTATTTTGACAGCCACCATAATAGTTCTCCCAGTGTTGATGTTCTATGTTCTCTGCTTCCTGCTCTTCATACTGCATTTAAATCATAACCTGGTTTTTATAACAATAACAAGGTTCTGGGGGGTCGATTCAGACTGAAACACTCGGCCTGGAGCTGTTGTTGTTGTTGTTGTTGTTGGTGGTGGTGGTGGTGGTGGTGGTGGTGGTGGTGGTGGTGGTGGTGGTGGTGGTGGTGGTGGTGGTGGTGGTGGTGGTGGTGGTGGTGGTGGTGGTGGTGGTGGTTGTTGTTGTTGTTGTTGTTGTTGTTGTTGTTGTTGTTGTTGTTGTTGTTGTTGTTGTTGTTGTTGTTGTTGTTGTTGTTGTTGTTGTTGTTGTTGTTGTTGTTGTTGCCCGGAGTCGTTCATGCTGAGTCAGCAGTGTCATCGTCTTCAGACGCACAGCCAGAGACCAGATTTCTGTTTTTCTCCCACATTGTTTGTGTCAACATGGAGAACACCCCCCCCCCCCCCCACACACACACACACTCACACACACACACACACACACACTCACACACACACACACATCGCATCAGCCGTCTAGATGACTGATTCAGAGTGGAAATGTCAACAAACTGCCAAATGGTCCACAATACAGAGTGTGTTTGTCTTATTCTGCTCTCCTGTATCTTTCTGTTCTAGAGCATGAGTTGCTCCTCCAGAGGAGTTGCCCCTCTAGAAAGTGAGTTGCTCCTCCAGGAGTTGCTCCTCAGAAGAGTTGCTCCTCTACAATGTGAGTTGCTCCTCTAGCGGAGTTGCTCCTCAGAGGAGTTGCTCCTCTACAATGTGAGTTGCTCCTCTAGCGGAGTTGCTCCTCAGAGGAGCTGCTCCTCTGCAATGTGAGTTGCTCCTCCAGAGGAGTTGCCCCTCTAGAAAGTGAGTTGCTCCTCCAGGAGTTGCTCCTCAGAAGAGTTGCTCCTCTACAATGTGAGTTGCTCCTCTAGCGGAGTTGCTCCTCAGAGGAGTTGCTCCTCTACAATGTGAGTTGCTCCTCTAGCGGAGTTGCTCCTCAGAGGAGCTGCTCCTCTGCAATGTGAGTTGCTCCTCCAGAGGAGTTGCCCCTCTAGAAAGTGAGTTGCTCCTCCAGGAGTTGCTCCTCAGAAGAGTTGCTCCTCTACAATGTGAGTTGCCCCTCTAGTGGAGTTGCTCCTCAGAGGAGTTGCTCCTCTAGAATGTGAGTTGCTCCTCAGAGGAGCTGCTCCTCAGAGGAGCTGCTCTTCTGCAATGTGAGTTGCTCCTCCAGAGGAGTTGCCCCTCTAGAATGTGAGTTGCTCCTCTAGCGGAGTTGCTCCTCAGAGGAGTTGCTCCTCTACAATGTGAGTTGCTCCTCTAGCGGAGTTGCTCCTCAGAGGAGTTGCTCCTCCAGAGGAGTTGCTGTGTTGCTGTCAGACTCTATATGTCGTTCCCTGACGTTACGTAAACAGACTGGGCGGCGGCGGCGGCGGCGGCGGCGTGAAGCAGCTGGCGGTT
Source organism: Lipophrys pholis (assembly GCF_963383615.2). Taxonomy (NCBI): domain Eukaryota; kingdom Metazoa; phylum Chordata; class Actinopteri; order Blenniiformes; family Blenniidae; genus Lipophrys; species Lipophrys pholis. The sequence goes on from NW_028292251.1 coordinate 12,087, forward strand.
ACCGTACCGACCTTCTGCCGGACGTAGACGCTGCTCAGCGGCGCCACCTCGCAGCCGCGGTGTCGACCGAACACTTTGCACATGGAGCAACTGGGCGTCTCACAGGACAGACAGTAGATGTTGATCCTCTCGTCCTCGTGTTCCTCACACATCAGCTGCTGCTGCTTGGCGCTCGCAGGCCTGAGAGCAACGCAGCGTACGTCACAAACGTCTCTCACATGTAGGCTTCAGCATTAGCATTGGTTTAGCTTTAGAATCAGCTTTAGCAATAGCGTTTGCATTAGCATTATTTTAGCATTAGCTTCAGTGTTTTAATGAAGCAGCAGCGTCCTCTCATGCTCACGTCTTCGTTACGAACAGATTGATGGTGGAAGAGCCGGACTCCTCCACTGTTAAAGCTTAGCAGCTAATGCTAATGCTAATGCTAAGCTAACCGTCGCTTTTCCCATTCAGGACATTTATGAGACGACAGCAGCTGGAGAGACGGAAAACTTTTTTTTCTTGGTTTCCTCCATTTTTTCGATTTTCTGAAGAGAAGTGTTTGAATAGTATCTGTTAATAGTAGTAGTAGTAATACTCGTAATCTCACCAGGTCATCATTAATATTGGTGTTGTTTTCTCTTCCACGTACTTCACAGACTTTTACGTAACGATTAGAAACGAGGACGTGAGAGTTTGTGTCCTCTGTGTCCTGCTGTGGGTGTTTGTGACTCCGTCCATGATTCAGAGAAACTCTTCAGTGACAAAACGTTGGTCAACAATCACCAAGCTCCGCCCACACAACTGATGAGGTCAACAATCTCGTCACCAAGCTCCGCCCACACAACTGATGAGGTCAACAATCTCGTCACCAAGCTCCGCCCACACAACTGATGAGGTCAACAATCTCGTCACCAAGCTCCGCCCACACAACTGAAGAGGGACTCCTGTCCTGCGCCAGCATCCACCGCCTGACTCAGCCGCTTCTATTCTGGGCGACATTAACCAGCTCTGTTGTAGTCGCAGAACCAACACGGAACCATCGCTGAGCCAACGTCCAACCCACATCCAACCAACGTTCAACCAGCATCCAACCAACATCCAACCAACATTTAACCAACCTCCAACCAACATCCAACCAACGTTTAACCAGCATCCAACCAACATCCAACCAACATTTAACCAACCTCCAACCAACCTCCAACCAACGTTTAACCAGCATCCAACCAACATCCAACCAACATTTAACCAACCTCCAACCAACCTCCAACCAACATCCAACCAACGTTCAACCAGCATCCAACCAACATCCAACCAACGTTTAACCAACCTCCAACCAACATCCAACCAACCTCCAACCAACATCCAACCAACCTCCAACCAACGTTTAACCAGCATCCAACCAGCATCCAACCAACATCCAACCAACGTTTAACCAACCTCCAACTAACATCCAACCAACGTTCAACCAACATCCAACCAACATCCAACCAACGTTCAACCAGCATCCAACCAGCATCCAACCAACATCCAACCAACATTTAACCAACCTCCAACCAACATTCAACCAACATCCAACCAACGTTCAACCAGCATCCAACCAGCATCCAACCAACATCCAACCAACATTTAACCAACCTCCAACCAACATCCAACCAACATCCAACCAACGTTCAACCAGCATCCAACCAACATCCAACCAACATTTAACCAACCTCCAACCAACATCCAACCAACATCCAACCAACGTTCAACCAGCATCCAACCAGCATCCAACCAACATCCAACCAACATTTAACCAACCTCCAACCAACATCCAACCAACGTTCAACCAGCATCCAACCAACGTTCAACCAGCATCCAACCAACATCCAACCAACATTTAACCAACCTCCAACCAACATCCAACTAGCATCCAACCAACGTTCAACCAGCATCCAACCAGCATCCAACCAACATCCAACCAACATTTAACCAGCATCCAACCAACATCCAACCAACATTTAACCAACCTCCAACCAACATCCAACCAACGTTCAACCAGCATCCAACCAACATCCAACCAACATTTAACCAACCTCCAACCAACATCCAACCAACATCCAACCAACGTTCAACCAGCATCCAACCAACGTTCAACCAACATCCAACCAACGTTCAACCAACAGCGAGCCAACATCCAACCAACATCCAACCAACATCCAACCAACGTTCAACCAGCATCCAACCAACGTTCAACCAACATCCAACCAACGTTCAACCAACAGCGAGCCAACATCCAACCAATGCTGAGCCAACATCCAACCAATGTTTAACCAATGCTGAGCCAACATCCAACCAACGTTCAACCAACCACGAGCCAACATCCAACCAACGTTTAACCAACCTCCAACCTCCAACCAACGTCCAACCAACACCGACCTAACGTTTTACCAACATCCAACCAACGCCGAGCTTCTACATGAAAGTTTCAACACAAAACCAAAGCTGAGGAAACATGAAGCTGAGAGTAGAAATACAATCCAGACAATCTGCAACTTTCTGCAAATACAGAGCAGCAACACACACACACACACACACACACACACACACACACATACACAAACACACACACACACACACACACACACACACACACACACACACACACACACACACACACACACACACACACACACACACACACACACTCTGACTGCTGTGCCCGGTGTGAGTAGTGAAACACTGCCCTCTGCTGGACACACCACAACATGAACTGCTTCATTTCTCCCTCATGTAAGAAAGACAACATCGTCACGTGAAAACCTTCGTAGCGTTTCGTTCACGTGACCACGGTGATCGGAGACTCTCAAAGCGCAACTTTCTGAACTTTATGAAAACACTCTGACTTGGTTTCCGTGGTAACGGGGGACAGTTTCAGCTAAAAGGTCACGGCAAGACGTCCGGCGCCCGTCAGCGTCGTCTCTCACCTGGACGACTCCTGCTGCCTGTAGATGTCGATGATGTTCTCCACCAGGAGGTTCCTCTGCAGGCCGAACACGCCGTGGCGGTCCAGAATCACCTCATGGCGGCACGACGGGCAGCGGAACCGTCCGCCACCGGCCGTCCCGCCGGACGACCCCCGGGTCTGCCACACAGGGCTCGCCGCCTGGAGGACGAGACAGGGACGGACGTCCTCACATGAAGGAAACAAGTTCAACTTTCTGATGTTCTGGGTCGGTCTATGATGTTCTAAGTAAATAAAGAAGTAAAATATATTTACATGAACCTTTGACAGATAAACACAGAAGAAACACAACAACAGACATAAAGTATCTGTACTAAAAGTGATAAAACAGCTCAGCTGTGACCTGTAGAGTCGACTGATGTAGAGGCTGTAGAGGTTAAAGAGCAGATAGACGATGCAGGCAGAGTTTATCACGTCACTTAAAGGCCCAATATGCTGCTTCATGGATTCATTTTGGTATCAGAGCTTCTGTTTGCTCAGATTTAATCGAAGGAACCTTCTCCTGATGTTCTGCATCTGTTTCCTCTGTTTACCTTTCCTCTTATTCCCGTTAGTTTCCCGTTAGTTTCCCGTTAGTTTCCTACATGTTTCCCGTATGTTTCCCGTTAGTTTCCCGTTAGTTTCCCATATGTTTCCCGTTAGTTTCCCGTATGTTTCCCGTTAGTTTCCCGTTAGTTTCCCGTTAGTTTCCCGTATGTTTCCCGTTAGTTTCCTACATGTTTCCCGTTAGTTTCCCGTTAGTTTCCCGTTAGTTTCCCGTTAGTTTCCCGTTAGTTTCCCGTATGTTTCCTTCCCTCACCTGGAAGACGTCGCTGGCACACTTGCGGCAGAGGTTGTGCTGGCAGGGCAGGATGACCACGGGTTTGGAGAACATCTCCAGGCACACGGGGCAGATCAGCTGCTTCTCCAGGTTCTCCATGGCCACGCCCCCGGCCCCCCCCGGGGGGCGGCGGCCTGAAGCCCGGCGCCAGGTTCATCTCCTGGACACGGACGTCTGCAGGTCTGTGAACACGCCGCCGCTTTCTCAGCTGGGATTCTCGTCTGTTGCTGCTTCTCCCACCGTGAATCAGTCCGGTGGTCCCCCCACAGTGAGCCCCCCCTCCCCCGCTGAACCCCCCCCTGCCCCCCGGCAGCCGGTCTGTCGTCTCGGGTTTATTTTGGGCTCCAGTGTTTGTTCTGGCTCTGGTTTCTGGATAAACTGTGTCCCTGCATTCCAACCGCAGGACCCATGATGGTGTTTTTATGGCCGGGGGTTTTAATAAGATGTCACATCCCAGTAACCTGACCCCGTGACCCTCATCCCTAGGCCCCGCCCTCGCCCTCTGACCCCGCCCTCGCCCTCTGACCCCACCCTTACCCCCTCACCGTAGTGAGGTAGTAACGGGAGTAACAATAGTGAAGTAGTAACAATAGTAATAGTGAAGTAGTAACAAAAGTGAGGTAGCAACAGTAGAAATGGTGAAGTAGTAACAGTAGTAAAGTACTAACAATAGTAGCAATAGTGAAGTAGTAACGGTAGTAATAGTGAAGTGGTAACAATAGTAACAATGGTGAAGTAGTAACAGTAGTAAAGTGAAGTGGTAACAATAGTAACAATGGTGAAGTAGTAACAGTAGCAAAGTGGTAACAGTAGTAATAGTGAAGTAGTAACAATAGTGAAGTAGTAACAGTAGTAATAGTGAAGTGGTAACAATAGTAACAATGGTGAAGTAGTAACAGTAGCAAAGTGGTAACAGTAGTAATAGTGAAGTAGTAACAATAGTGAAGTAGTAACAGTAGTAATAGTGAAGTGGTAACAATAGTAACAATGGTGAAGTAGTAACAGTAGTAAAGTGGTAACTGTAGTAATAGTGAAGTAGTAACAAAAGTGAGGTAAGAACAGTAGTAATAGTGAAGTGGTAACAATAGTAACAATGGTGAAGTAGTAACAGTAGTAATAGTGAAGTGGTAACAATAGTAACAATGGTGAAGTAGTAACAATAGTGAAGTAGTAACAAAAGTGAGGTAAGAACAGTAGTAATGGTGAAATAGTAACAGTAGAAGGTAGTAACAATAGTGACAATAGTGAAGTAGTAACAGTAGCAATAGAGAAGTAGTAACAATAGTGAAGTAGTAACAGTAGTAATAGTGAGGTCAGCTGGTGGCAACTGAAAACTCACAGTAGTTTTCACGAGTCAACAGAACGGAGCTGGATAAGTAGCCTGAGCTGCTAATGGCATTATGAGTATTTATAGAGCAGGACACACACACACACACACACACACACACACACACACACACACACACACACACACACACACACACACACACACACACACACACACACACACACACACACACACACACACACACACACACACACACACAGTTCTAACATTTTCCACAAGTTCCACCTCGGCAGCCGTTTCCTAAAAGTTGTGCTGGCGGTGACTCTGAGCTCCGTTGTTGTTTAAACAGTGTAAAAACCATCGTAGAGTTCTGGGTAACTTTTTAAAGTGAAAGTCTTAAAGTATTATAATCACTTAAGCTAGAGCTACACTCGGTAGAGCGCAGACCTTCACCACCACCTTTGTTTGCGGAACCGAGTTAGCATGTTAGCCGTTAGTTCACATCGATGCTAACTAGCCTGTCAGCTAGCTGCGTCACTGAGTGAAACGCTGAGCGTCTCGCTGCGTCGGCGTTGGTGAAGATTATTAAGGTATTATTACAGACAGCACTAGTAATAACATATCGGTTGAGCAAGGAGACGTGATAATGAGTTAAAGAACAAACCTTCAGATCCCCTCGGCTGCTCTTCGTATTTTCGACTCCGCGAGACGTGGAATAAAGACCAAACAACAAACAGGAAGTTAGAAAATCTCACCTTCTTTTAATGATTTAATTCAGTGTCATCATTTCCACACTGTCCACAGGGAACCGCGACGGGGAACCGCGACGGGGAACCGCGACGGGGAACCGCGACGGGGAACCGCGACGGGGAACCGCGACGGGGAACCGCGACGGGGAACCGCGACGGGGAACCGCGACAGAGCGTCGCGTCTCCAGTGAAACAATGGAACAAAAACTGGCGGCGGTGGACGATGTTTCCTCCAAGTCTCTTCCATTAGATTGTCCGATTGGTCAACGAAACATGCTAAGTAGCTAGTAGTTAGCACGCAGCGTCCCGTCACATAAATAACAAAAGTCCATTCAAAACAAATCAAACCCGTTTTTCTTTTTTTTTTTCTTTTTTACATAAAAACAATAATAAAAGAGCGTTTCTTCTCCTCTCACTTCGGTCGCCTGGTTTCAGTTGACAATGAAGGAACTGGAGCAGTTTTTTTGGCTGATAATTACAACGATAGGGAAACAAAAGAAACCAGTTCAGAGAGTTTCACAGGGAAACGGGAGCCGAACATGAAACGGTGGAACTTCCAGGAGGAGGAGCCACATGATTCAACTTTAAATCCGTCGTTACACTTCGAACAAGACTAAAGTCACGGAAATCCACTCGTCTTTTGACGTTTGGCTTCAAAAACAAAACAACGCCGACTGACTTTTCACTACTTTTCTTTTTTACTAAACTTGATGTTCCGATTGATTAAAGTTCCAAAATAACGAGAGCGTCCCCCCCCCCCCCCCCCCCCGTCTCTCTCGCTTTGAGGGTTCCCCCCCAGTCTCTCTCGCTTTGAGGGTTTCCCCCCAGCCTCTCTCGCTTTGAGGGTTCCCCCCCAGTCTCTCTAGCTTTGAGGGTTCCCCCCCCAGTCTCTCTAGCTTTGAGGGTTCCCTGCCCAGCCTCTCTCGCTTTGAGGGTTCCCCCCCCAGTCTCTCTAGCTTTGAGGGTTCCCCGCCCAGCCTCTCTCGCTTTGAGGGTTCCCCCCCAGCCTCTCTCTCGCTTTGAGGGTTCCCCCCCAGCCTCTCTCGCTTTGAGGGTTCCCCCCCAGTCTCTCTCGCTTTGAGGGTTCCCCCCCAGTCTCTCTAGCTTTGAGGGTCCCCCCCCAGTCTCTCTAGCTTTGAGGGTTCCCCGCCCAGCCTCTCTCGCTTTGAGGGTTCCCCGCCCAGCCTCTCTCGCTTTGAGGGTTCCCCCCCAGCCTCTCTCGCTTTGAGGGTTCCCCCGCAGCCTCTCTCTCGCTTTGAGGGTTCCCCCCGTCTCTCTCGCTTTGAGGGTTCGCCCCCATCTCTCTTCCTCTGAGGGTTCCCCCCAGCCTCTATCGCTTTGAGGGTTCCCCCCCAGTCTCTCTCGCTTTGAGGGTTCCCCCCTGGCTGTGTCCAGCAGCCATGACAGTTTCCAATAAGAGCAGCAACAGGAGGAGACTCCAGGTCCAGAACTGTTCCGACACCAGAAGGTTCTAGATCACATCATATTGTTTGGTCAAGCTGCCGAACAGGACAAGGGGGAAAATTAATTCTGCAGAAACGGAACGGAGTATCGTCTGCATAGAACTGCACTTTTCTATTTCGTAGTTTTAGTTAACGACTCAAGGAATGTTGAGCAGCTCTGAGGAGGTACAGACCACCAAGGTGGAACGTTCTAAAATCATTAATTGTATTAATGAAGCAACAATGATAAAAAAATCTAGGAGCGGTTCAGAGTTTCACAGGAAGCCACAATCGACTTTCAAAATAAAGGTTAGTGTTCTTCACTTCACATCAAATCAGCTTCCAGAGACCAGCGTAGATTTGTCTTGTATCTTAAGACAATGTTTAATGTTATTACATCGCATTAATGACACTGACGCTAAAAGTCGTATAGAAGTTAACGTTGACGTTTAGCAACTCTGAGGAGGTAAAGACCTCCAACAATGTGGAAACGTTCTCCGGTCATTTCAACCGCGGAACACGAACATCTCCAGGAGGACTTTTAAAGGTTTGCAGTCTTCTTGGCCGTTTTGACACTTCACATTTTAGCCGTTGATAAATTGTTAATTGTACAAAATGTAAAGCAAATCCATGACGGGATCCCGGTCGCTGCTGGACTGAACGACTTGCGTTCATGTGAAGGTTCCTGTCGTTCTGGACACGCCACAGCTTTCAGAAACCAGAAGTCATGATGAGATGGTCGAGGTACCGTCCAATGAGGTACCGTCTGAAGGGGTACCGTCCGTCTGATGAGGTACTGTCCGTCTGATGAGGTACTGTCCGATGAGGTACCGTCTGTCTGATGAGGTACTGTCCGATGAGGTACCATCTGTCTGATGAGGTACCGTCCGATGAGGTACCGTCCTTCTGATGAGGTACTGTCCGATGAAGTACCGTCCGTCTAATGAGGTACTGTCCGTCCGATGAGGTACTGTCTGTCTGATGAGGTACCGTTCGATGAGGTACCGTCCTTCTGATGAGGTACCGTCTGATTAGGTACTGTCCGATGAGGTACCGTCCGTCTAATGAGGTACTGTCCATCCGATGAGGTACTGTCCGATGAGGTACTGTCCGATGAGGTACTGTCCGTCTGATGAAGTACCGTCCGTCTAATGAGGTACTGTCCGTCCGATGAGGTACTGTCTGTCTGATGAGGTACCGTTCGATGAGGTACCGTCCTTCTGATGAGGTACCGTCTGATGAGGTACTGTCCGATGAGGTACTGTCCGATGAGGTACCGTCCGTCTAATGAGGTACTGTCCATCCGATGAGGTACTGTCCGATGAGGTACCGTCCGTCTGATGAGGTACCGTCCGTCTGATGAGGTACCGTCTGATGAGGTACCGTCTGATGAGCAGTCGAGATGCGTAGAGCAGAACAGACACGACACAAATGTGTGAAAGTCTCCGAACCGAGGCCAGATGGAAAAACCCAAACCGCTTTGGCATCTGTCACAGTTCCAACGTTCGGGGCAGTGTTCGTTTTGAGTTTCAAACGTGGCGGAGCAGGCGGGCGGAGCCCGTGGGCGGAGCTGGAGGGCGGAGTTGGGTTAGAGAGTCGGGCTCACTGGCATGCAGCCGCAGGTTGTTTCATGCAAAGCTCCAAATCTTCAGACGGAGATCTGGAAACACGATTTTACTTTGTTTTTTTGTTTTTTTTGAAATGATGCGTTCATGGTGGAGCTGGGAGCTCGGAATATTATCAGATGGGAAATTCCCAGTTGCACAAAACAAAAACTGGAAAATAAAAGCTCTTTAACAAAATAACAACAAAGTTACCCGTAACAAAACTAATTCTGTCAGTAACAAGTAATAGATTACTATTATGACACTAGTAACTACGTCACAGTAGCTCAAGTTTCTGTTTTCTGTTTTTAAAGATCTAATAATTTACGTAGGATTTAGTCGACTGCAGCAAATCACAGAAACTCAGCGTAGATTTGGCCGATGGCCCTTCCAGCTACAGTCGGGATTCGAACCGGGGTTCCCCACACTCAACCCACTGCTCCACTGCTATGTGATTCTTTTTTTTCTTCTTCTTTGCATTGCTGATGAAAGTTGTCACTAGGCCTCCTCAGTAAATGCAATCTCATTTTCAGTAACATAACACTAATATAAAGCAACGAAGTGGGAACGTTCCCATTTCCCAGTTAACCATGAACGCACCATTTCCTAATGAGTCCTTGAACGCACCAGCAACTGTCATGGCTCCAGTGTTAAGGGGGGTACGAGGATGTGCAGCTGCTGTCGGGAGACCAAATGGTGGTGGGGGGGGGGGGGGGGATCTGAGATTGAGCGAAGCCCCTCCCCCACACCTCAACATGTTGGTCATGACCACCAGACTGGAAAGGCACCCAGGAGGATTGTGGGAAGGGTCACGCTGCGTGGCCACATCTTCACCACCAGACGGTTATTTGGTATGAAGTCTCCGAGGTGAGGGCCGCCTGATGGGTGGAGCTTCTGGCGGGGGCGGTGCCTAAGGGGGGGGGGGGGGTGTCAGGGTGGGAGCGTGGGCCTGGACCTGCCGGTGACGTGGGTCCGGTTCGTTTCTCGAGGCCGGCGGCAGCAGTCAGATGTGACCGGATCGTTATCGGGGCTCGAGCGGCTGAAGAGGGACGAGAGAAGAGACGTTGTCAAACAGGAGAACCAGAGGAAGATCGTTCTGTTCATTATTCGTGGGTTATGTTACTCTGGATTATCTGTTTGGACTTGTGGTTTCACACTCGTGCTTCTTTTAGGACTTTAACTTGTCTGGATTTCGTTTAGTGTGAAGAAGCAGAGTTCCATCGTCTCCTCTCCCTCCAACGCTCGTCCGTTACTATCGTGACTCCAGAGAACTATAAAATCAGACTTCTCAATGGTCTCACACCACTTTTTTAAAGTATGAGTACTGATATGAGTACTAAGTTTTAGCAACTTGCTGACACCGAGTACTGATACAAGTACTAATGAAATGCCATTAACCCTAATTAATACTCCATTCGCAGACGATACACAAACTTATTTGTTACCATGAACCTCCACCAGCCTCACAGTCTGTCGTAGCATAGCACAGAGCGTAGCGTCTAGTAGCATGTAGCATCGCTGGTGAGTGAGCCTGAAACGTTTTAGCATGTAGCATCTCTGGGGTGTGAGCCTTTAGCATTTACTGAGCGACATCGAGTTAACGCTGCTGGTCCAAATGTCTCTCGTGATGAAGTTGCTGGTATCGATCTCCTCCTGATATTTTGTCAGAACATAATTTACAGTCTGTCTTACTTTCACCGTTCTTGTTAATATTCAATAATCTCTAAACTGCGACGTCGCTCATCTTCACCCTACCTGCTGCTGACGTCACGTAGTACTCGTCAGGTTGTATCGGAGGTGTTTTTCTGAGTACTAGTACCCCATGCGTTATCGGACCGATACTGGTCTCGGTATCGGTCCACTGCTACTTTTCACAGAATCACATCTTCAGTGAACCTCTGATATCATCTCTCACCTTCCTGCTCCGGCTCGCTGAGGCTCGTCCTCCACGTCACTTCCCTGCTAGAAGAGAAGAAACAAGGCTGAGGAACGAGTGGAACCATGAGTGGAAACAAGCTGAGGAACGAGTGGAACCATGAGTGGAAACAAGCTGAGGAACGAGAGGAACCATGAGTGGAAACAAGCTGAGGAACGAGAGGAACCATGAGTGGAAACAAGCTGAGGAACGAGTGGAACCATGAGTGGAAACAAGCTGAGGAACGAGTGGAACCATGAGTGGAAACAAGCTGAGGAACGAGAGGAACCATGAGTGGAAACAAGGCTGAGGAACGAGTGGAACCATGAGTGGAAACAAGCTGAGGAACGAGTGGAACCATGAGTGGAAACAAGCTGAGGAACGAGAGGAACCATGAGTGGAAACAAGCTGAGGAACGAGAGGAACCATGAGTGGAAACAAGCTGAGGAACGAGTGGAACCATGAGTGGAAACAAGCTGAGGAACGAGAGGAACCATGAGTGGAAACAAGCTGAGGAACGAGTGGAGCTCGGTGACGATGGAGGAGGGATCATGTTGGACGACAGAAGAGACAGAGGAGGAGGAGACAGGACAGAAGACGACAAAGAAAGGAGGGATGGAAGGGGTTGGTGAAGAAGAAGCTGAAAGTGAAGAAAAAGACTGAAGATGGAAGAAGACGGAGGAGAAGATGGAAAAAATAAGACAAAGGACAAAGAAGAACAACAAAGAAAAGAGGTGGAGGAAGAAGACAAAGAAAAGGAATGTGGAGACAAAGAAGGAAAAGAAGACGAAACCAAGAGAAAAAGTTAAAAAGATAAAAGTAAAGAGTTGGAAGACGACAAAGAAAGAAAGATGAAAAATCAGAGGACAAGGAGAGAGAGAGGAAGACAGAAAGAAGAAAGAAAGCAGAGTCGATGAAGAAGAAACTCAGAAGAAGAACAAGAGGACAGAGATAAAGAGAAAGAAAATAAGAAGATGAGAAAAGATGGATGAAGAACAAGAGGATATAAAGAGGAAGAGAACGAAGCTGAGAAAGGAAGACGAGTGCAAAAAATGAAAAACAGAACAAGAAGACAAACGGCAAATGACAGAAAAACAAGAGGAAAGAAGCAGAAAAAGTAACCAAAGAGGAAAACAACCAAGAAAAAGAGGAAAAGAGATGGAGGAAGACTCAGTGATGAAGGACGAGATGATGAAGATCAAATAAGAAATGAGGAAGATGAAGGACAAGAAGACGAAAGAGATGAAGATGAAGAGAGGGCGAGTGGCGTCTGGGGATGAAGACGAGGATGAAGACGAGGATGAAGACGAGCAGCTCTTACGAGTCATTTGGACTCCGGTAGCGTCTCCCCGGGGTTCTCCTCCCCCCCAGAGGAGGGCGGGGGGCGGGGCATGGGCAGGGGGAGGGGCTTAGTCTGGCCTTCTGGGCTCTGTGGGGAGGGGTCAGCGGCGGGCTGGACTACGATGACGGGGGGGTCACCTGCTTAGGGGGGAGGAGGGGGGGGAGGGGGGGAGGGGGGAGGGAGGGGGGGGGGGGGGTCCCCAGGAGCTCGTTAGAATACAAACTTTTCAAAACAGCAGGAAGAAAGAAAGAAACACTCAGGAGACCCTTCATATCTGGTTTTCATCCCGTTTGTGTGACGGAGAGAATGTTTCTTCACCTCCGTCCTGCTCCGCCCTGATCTGCGCCTCCAGGTCCTCGGGGTCGACGTACTGGTAGCTCTCGTCGTCCTCCGGGGGTTTACACTTCCCGCAGCAGAAGCAGCAGCAGCAGCAGCAGCAGCAGCAGCTGAAGACGGTGCAGCACAGCACCAGGGTCTGCACACACACACACACACACACACACACACACACACACACACACACACACACACACACACACACACACACCGTTTGTGTGGAAGTTTTCCCACTTCCCAACAGTCCTTCAGACTTTCCCAGGTAAACCTTGTAATTACCACCTTCAAGGGGGCGGGGCTTCCACAGCGTCCGCTGGTCGATTACGCAACGCTTCAGGTGAAAACATCGTTGTGGTTTCAGTAAAGGTTCACGTTTCCACGGCAACGTTTTGAAAAGAAAAACGTTCCACGGAAACGGGAGAAATATTGGGACCGGTGTAGTTCTCCGGCCGGGCCACTAGTCGGTGCTGTTTAAAGGAAAAAATCCAGAAAAACGTTTTGCGCGGGACGGAGTGAGGCTGGAGGGTGAACGGGGTGAAAAGAGTGAGCGGAGCGTGAGATTGATTGCGGTGCGGCGCGGCAGGACAGTCGCGGTGACGACGAAAACGAGGGAACAAAAGAGTCTGAGAGAAAAACTGGACAAAGGAGGAGAAGAAAGACGAGGCAGAACGAGTCTCTGACAAACTGATAAAGGAAGTGGTGAAAGGTTCCACGTTCTAAAACAAACGGAGACGGACCTTGAACCACCACTTGGACATGAGGAAGTAGTATTTGACGCTCTCCTCTCCGAACTGCTCCGACACGTAGAGCCCCATGGAGCCGTACTCGTCGTACATCTTCCTCTTCGTCTCGTCCGTCAGGATGGAGTTGGCGTTGTTGATCTCCTTGAACTTCTCCGCCGCCTCCGGGTTGTCGGGGTTCTTGTCTGGGTGGTACTTCAGGGCCAGCTTCCTGTCGGGGTGAGGAGGAGGAGGGTGAGGAGGAAGAGCAGGAGGAGGAGGGTGAGGAGGGGGGTTGAGGAAGAGCAGGAGGAGGAGGAGGATGAGGGGGAGGGGGGGGTTGAGGAGGAGGAGGAGGATGAAGAGGAAGAGCAGGAGGAGGAGGAGGAGGAGGAGGATGAGGAGGAGGAGAGGAGGAGGGGTTTGAGGAAGAGGATGAGGAGGAGGAGGAAGAGCAGGAGGAGGAGGAGGAGGAAGAGGAGGATGAGGAGGATGAGGAGGAGGAAGAGCAGGAGGAGGAAGTGGAAGAGGAAGAGGAGGAGGACGAGGAGGAGGGGGTGAGGAGGAAGAGGAGGATGAGGAGGAGGAAGAGGAGGGGGTGAGGATGAGGAGGAAGAGCAGGAGGAGGAAGAGCAGGAGGAGGGGGGTGAGGAGGATGAGGAGGAGGAGGAAGAGGAGGAGGGTCTCACCTGTAGGCCTTCTTGATGTCCTCAGCAGACGCCCCCTTCTCCAGCCCCAGCACCTTGTAGACGCTCTCCCCGGCCGTGGACATCTTCCTCTGGGGCCGCGAGGCGTTGGCTTCCGCCATGGCTCACCGCTGTGGAGGGACAGGAGAGGACACATGGTGGGACAGGAGAGGACACACGGTGGGACAGGAGAGGACACACGGTGGGACAGGAGAGGACACACGGTGGGACAGGAGAGGACACACGGTGGGACAGGAGAGGACACATGGTGGGACAGTGGACAGACTGTCCATCAGTCACTTTTTCTCTTAAAGGCTCATTGGAAGAGACGTCTTCCTAAATCCTAAGGACCTTCTGATCTGTCTCGTCCTCCTTCTTCTGTTTTGGTCCATTCTTTCTTTCTATTCATCATCTTTTTATTATTATATTAATTTTTATATAAATATTTTTTGTTGATTTATTTGTATTCTAAATTTATTTTATTTACTCTCTTAATTTTTTATAAATTATTATTATTATTATTATATGATAGATGGATATTATGGGATGGAGGGATGGAGGGAAGGAGGGAAGGAGGGATGGTGGGATGGTGGGATGGAGGGAAGGAGGGAAGGAGGGATGGAGGGATGAGGGAAGGAGGGAAGGAGGGATGGAGGGAAGGAGGGATGGAGGGAAGGAGAGATGGAGGGAAGGAGAGATGGAGGGATGAGGGAAGGAGAGATGGAGGGATGGAGGGAAGGAGGGATGGAGGGAAGGAGAGATGGAGGGAAGGAGAGATGGAGGGATGGAGGGAAGGAGGGATGGTGGGATGGAGGGATGGAGGGAAGGAGGGAAGGAGAGATGGAGGGATGAGGGAAGGAGAGATGGAGGGATGGAGGGAAGGAGGGATGGTGGGATGGAGGGATGGAGGGAAGGAGGGATGGAGGGAAGGAGGGAAGGAGAGATGGAGGGAAGGAGGGATGGAGGGAAGGAGAGATGGAGGGATGGAGGGAAGGAGGGATGGTGGGATGGAGGGAAGGAGGGATGGAGGGAAGGAGGGATGGAGGGAAGGAGAGATGGAGGGAAGGAGGGATGGAGGGATGGAGGGAAGGAGGGATGGTGGGATGGAGGGATGGAGGGAAGGAGGGAAGGAGGGAAGGAGGGATGGAGGGAAGGAGGGATGGAGGGATGGAGGGATGGAGGGAAGGAGGGAAGGAGGGATGGAGGGATGGAGGGATTTTGGGGACAAAAAGGAGGTTTTGTGTTTTGCACTGTATCTAATTGTTCCACTAAAGACGGATAAAAAGATAAACCATGGAGTCTCCCACCCCCCCCCCCCCCCCCCCCCCTCCCCCCTCCCCCCCCCCCCCCCCTCCCCCCCGGCGCCTCACATCCTCAGTCTCATTCATTCTCCACTGGAGGACGTCGCCATGAGGACAGGCAGTCAAGGGAATCAAACCTGCAACCTTCTGAATGGGACACGACCAACCGAGCCACAGCAGCTCGACAGCTACCGACAGCATTAGCATTAGCATTAGCATTAGGGCTCAGCAGGCTCGCCCGCGGCGAGAGGTGGATGAAGAAGAGGACAGAGAAAGGGATGAGAAAGAGAGAAAGAGAAACAGCTGAAGGAGGAGAGGACAGAGAAAGGGATGAGAAAGAGAGAAAGAGAAACAGCTGAAGGAGGAGAGGACAGAGAAAGGGATGAGAAAGAGAGAAAGAGAAACAGCTGAAGGAGGAGAGGACAGAGAAAGGGATGAGAAAGAGAGAAAGAGAAACAGCTGAAGGAGGAGAGGACAGAGAAAGGGATGAGAAAGAGAGAAAGAGAAACAGTTGAAGGAGGAGAGGACAGAGAAAGGGATGAGAAAGAGAGAAAGAGAAACAGCTGAAGGAGGAGAGGACAGAGAAAGGGATGAGAAAGAGAGAAAGAGAAACAGCTGAAGGAGGAGAGGACAGAGAAAGGGATGAGAAAGAGAGAAAGAGAAACAGCTGAAGGAGGAGAGGACAGAGAAAGGGATGAGAAAGAGAGAAAGAGAAACAGTTGAAGGAGGAGAGGACAGAGAAAGGGATGAGAAAGAGAGAAAGAGAAACAGCTGAAGGAGGAGAGGACAGAGAAAGGGATGAGAAAGAGAGAAAGAGAAACAGCTGAAGGAGGAGAGGACAGAGAAAAAGAGGAAGAAAATAAGAAGATGAGAAAAGATGATGATGAAGAACAAGAGGATATAAACAAAGAGGAAGAAAACAAAGCTGACAAAGGAAGACGAGTGCAAAACATGAAGAAGAAAATGAAGAAAGGAGAAAAAGAAAAAGAAGAAAAGGAAAGAGGAAGAGGAAGATGAAGAATTTAAAAGAGGAAGAACCAGAAAAAGTAACCAGAGGAAAACAAAACCAAAAACAACGAGGAAGATGAAGGACGACATGATGAAGATCAAGGAAGAAATGACTAAACTCCTGTTTACCCGCGCACCTGGTTAACCTGGTTAACCAGGTTAACCAGGTGAGGCAGGTTAACCAGGTTAACCAGGTTACTTCTGACCTTTCCTCCAGTCAAGTTACTGTTTGACTGAACTCCTGTTTAACCAGCAGAAGCAGCTTCATCCTCCTCCTCTTCCTCCAACCAGCTTCACAACACTCATAATTACACAATGCAGAGGGATTTACACACACACACACACACACACACACACACACACACACACACACACACACACACACACACACCACACACACACACACACACACACACACACACACACACACACACACACACACACACACACACACACACACACACACACACACACACACACACACACACACACTCCGGGGTCATTGACTAAAGAAGATTACATTTTGCTGATCTCACAGATTACCCGACCAAGTCCATGGTGTAGAGGGACAATGCCCCCCCCCCCCCCCCCCCCCCACACACACACACACACACACACACACACACACACACACACACACACACAGACACACACCACTGAATTCAAAAGAAATCTTGAAAAAATAAAGAAATAAAGCAGAATTTTATTGTTTCAACTGAAATAATTAATAGTACAAGTCAACTAATTTACCTACCTGTCTGTCTGTCTGTCTGTCTGTCTGTCTGTCTGTCTGTCTGTCTGTCTGTCTGTCTGTCTGTCTGTCTGTCTGTCTGTCTGTCTGTCTGTCTGTCTGTCTGTCGATAGATAGATAGATAGATAGATAGATAGATAGATAGATAGATAGATAGATAGATAGATAGATAGATAGATAGATAGATAGATAGATAGATAGATGGATAGATGGATAGATGGATAGATAGATAGATAGATAGATAGATAGATAGATAGATAGATAGATAGATAGATGGATAGATGGATAGATGGATGGATAGATAGATAGATAGATGGTTCAACAGGATTCTAGATGCCGTAGCTCTATAGAGCTCTTTGAACCAGAGGGAGGCGGGCGCTCTCCTCTCACCGACTCGTTCAGAACAAACTGCTCATTGTGTTTGTGAACGTTAACAGACGGTCCAGGAAGTTAGCATTATGTCTGTGGCCTGAGCTCTGGTCCCTGTCGGACCCGGGTTCGGGTCGCTACGTCATTCTGCAATCAAGAAAACTAACTAACAAGACGAAACCACAAGCGTGAGCGGAGTTTGAAAAAGAGGAGCGGAGAGACGTCGGGACGTTCCTGAAACTATTTTCTCCGTCGGCAAAACAAATATTTGATTTTAGACTTTGTGAAAAAGACGTAGTTTCATTTCTACTGAAATACTTTAAACATTGTAAGAACTTTTATCTTCACAACACGGCATATCGCGCATTTATCGTTAGCGAAATTATACTTCAACGCACAACATGCTACATGCTACATGCTAAAGAGTTTCAGGCTCTGTAGCCTGCGAGGCTGTCGGAGGTGAGGCCGCCATCTTGTGGTACAACGTGGTACTGCCTGTTCAACTGATAAATATTCAGATGATTAAAGAAGATCGGCCATAATTCGCCTCGGAAGATGAACAGTGAAAAAGAAATAGACACGTGAGCGTTAAATGAGTTCTTCAGATGGTGCTGCTGAAGGAAATACGTTTCCCAGCATGCTTTGCCAGAGTCCAACTCCAAGAGTCATGTTCGAATACGGAAACGCCGGATCAGCGCCGACGACTCCTTCGACATTTTACTCTTTTTTTTTTATGTCTTCTGGAGATTACTGACTATTTCTGAGCTGCTGTTTGACACCTGGAAGTGAAGCCAGACGCTCGGCTTCATCCTGCCGCTCGGCTTCATCCTGCCGCTCTGCTTCATCCTGACGCTCGGCTTCATCCTGACGCTCGGCTTCATCCTGCCGCTCGGCTTCATCCTGCCGCTCTGCTTCATCCTGCCGCTCTATATTTGGAACGACTTCAGACATTTTCACGTCTTATTATTATTATTAGAAGAAAAGAAAAGAGGATTCGAGTCGTCAAAACACAGAATGAAGAAAGAAAGAGTTCTGAAGAGACGCAACACTGCAGGATGTTAAAAATATCTGTGTGTGTGTGTGTGTGTGTGTGTGTGTGTGTGTGTGTGTGTGTGTGTGTGTGTGTGTGTGTGTGTGTGTGTGTGTGTGTGTGTGTAATAAGCCAGACATTTCCCATTACTCTGACGCCCCGTTTCTGTGTTTTGACTTCAGAGGAGTTTCACGTTCGCTCGGCAGCGTTTTGATGGAAACGACAGAAACAGTGAAAATGATGTAGTTGCCACGTCAGTCCACTAGTTGGTGCTGTTGGTGGTTCTAGTACTGAAAGCACACACACACTACTGAGGTGCGAGTTTGAACGAATCGTTCAAAACCCACGAGTCCCTTTACTGCCCGGTGACTCACGACTCATCGTGTTCATGAGCTGGTTCACTGAGTCGTCGTTTCTCCGGCTGCAGAGAAGAAAAGTGAAATCTCACCTTGTAAATATATCCTAATATATCACCGTAGTAAATATATCACCGTAGCAAATATATCCTAATATATCACCGTAGTAAATATATCACCGTAGTAAATATATCCTAATATATCACCTTACACACTTTAGTCGCCCAGTGAGAAAAGCAGCCGTGCCGCTAGCGCTAATAGCTGCTAACCGCGGCTACTTGCACTAGTAGCCGCGCGTACTAATAGTACACTAATCGGTAAATTAGTCAGTTTAAGGAGTTTAAGGTTTCTCCACACGCACACACACACACACACACACACACACACACACACACACACACACACACACACACATGCAGCAGAGAACAGGTCGTCAATAAAACGAATTACGGGATCCAAAAGAGGTGTGAGGGCTCTGGGTTCTGGTTCTGGTTCTGGTTCTGGTTCTGGGTGAGGCAGCGGGTTAATGGAGGAGCGTGTGGCGGGTGGTGGTCAGTTCGATGGTGTTTGTCCTTGTGAAGCTCTAATCCTCCCTAATCTCTCTGCACATGGATCCTTTCTGTTCCAGCCTCATTCATAAAGACCGCCAGCAGCAGGTTGTGGAGGTTTCTTGTCTCCAGTCCCCCTGGTTCCAGGTTCCTGGTTCCAGGTTCCAGGTTCCAGGTTCCAGGTTCCCGGTTCCCGGTTCCAGCCCCGGACCACTGGACCATTCATCCCCTCCACACTTCGTAGTGATGATCAGCTAGCTGGAAGCCGCATGAACCGGCCTCCCTTTAATATTTACACCATTTAATATTCTCACCGGATTTACAGACACTGAGCGCATGACGACGTTTGTCCCAACGTGCTCAGAGAACCTCCACACGCCCAGTGCAATGCGGCTGACAGTAAATACACAATGAAGGAAATCCAGCGAATACTTTCACTAAAACAACCGTCGACCGGCTCCGCTTTAACGCGGCAGCGGCTCGCCGTCTGCGACCTGGAAACGCAACGTTATTGGAGAAAACTCAAACCGTGTCCCAGGTTTTGAACACCAGCGTCTCCAGAACAAACGTTTCACACAATATTGTGAATTTGCTTCCCAGCTGAGGGTGAATTTAGAGGATTTCCAGGCTGAAACACGCGTCGGCCTTAAATCGGACGGATTGTGAAAGGAGCTCTGAACGCAGGTTAGCCGAGACGTCTTACCTCGTCGCACTGACCGGACTGTGTCCTGGATCATAGAGGCTCCGGGGAACTCTGCACTCCCGGCCACAGCTCACGAACACGGACACGGTGAGCCCGGGAGGACCGGGACAGAACCGGGAGAGAACCGGGGAGGGGGGGGGACCGGGTCTAGCAGGGCTGCGGCCACCGGGTCGCTGCTGCTCCGTGGGAAGCTCCTCCTTCCAGGAACCGGAGGGTGGAGGATGGAGGGAGGATGGAGGGAGGATGGAGGATAGATCGTTCAAGGTTTCAGTCGCAAACGGAGGGAAACTGTTCAGAGCCTCTAACATCCAGATTAGAGAGCATCTTCCTCCTCTAACATCAGATTAGAGAGCATCTTCCTCCTCTAACATCCAAATTAGAGAGCATCTTCCTCCTCTAACATCAGATTAGAGAGCATCTTCCTCCTCTAACATCAGATTAGAGAGCATCTTCCTCATCTAACATCCAGATTAGAGAGCATCTTCCTCCTCTAACATCCAGATTATAGAGCATCTTCCTCCTCTAACATCAGATTAGAGAGCATCTACCTCATCTAACATCCAGATTAGAGAGCATCTTCCTCCTCGAGCATCTTCCTCCTCTAACATCAGATTATAGAGCACCTCCCTCCTCTATCATCCAGATTATAGAGCATCTTCCTCCGCGATCATCCAGATTATAGAGCATCTTCCGCCTCTATCATCCAGATTATAGAGCATCTTCCTCCGCGACCATCCAGATTATAGAGCATCCAACATAATCAGAAGTTACTGCTTTAATCTGTATCTTCATGATCAAACAAAATACTAACCAGTCTCACTCCCCCTAGCAGTGACCAGCGGTACTGCGTCCCCGGAGAGTGTTCACCGGTGTGCGTGTGTGTGTGTGTGTGTGTGTGTGTGTGTGTGTGTGTGTGTGTGTGTGTGTGTGTGTGTGTGTGTGTGTGTGGGTGTGTGCGTGTGCGTGTGTGTGTGCGCGCCTATAATCTCAGAAGCTATTTTAAACCCAGTGAGACCTCCTCACCCGTGGACTGGTCACCAGCTCCCCCTACTGGTTGACGGGTGCTAATGCCTCTGGAGAGCCATCTCACACACACACACACACACACACACACACACACACACACACACACACACACACACACACACACACACACACACACACACACACACACGACTCCACCAAGCGGAGAACAGCATCTACATCCAACTGGCCCTACTGGCCACCGTACTGGGCCGGTGAACGCTCTCCGGGGACGCAGTACCGCTGGTCACCTCAGTGCGGACCTCTGGACCTCTGGACCTCTGGACCTCTGGACCTCTGGACCGCTGGACCGCTGGACCTCTGGACCTCTGGACCGCTGGACCTCTGGACCTCTGGACCTCAGTGTGCTGGAAGTCCAGAGGGGGGCGACACTCATCTAGACCGTCAAAGATGAAGACCACCCGGAGGTCTTCAAAGCTGCAGAGTCCTGCTTCTTTGGTTGGAGAGAAGAAGTGATGAATGAGTCCCACCAAGCTGAACTTCTTCTCCTTCTCCTTCAGCAGGTTCAGCTCTCTGAAGGTCAATGGAAACGTGAAGTGGACGTCCTGGTTGCTTTGGTCTTCAGCCCAGTCCAGAGTGAACTTCTGTGTCAGGACTGTTTTCCCGATGCCGGCCACTCCCAGTGTCAGAGGGTCTGCTGGTCTGATGCTGGTTCCTCCTCCGTCTGTCCTCCTGGACGCTGCTTCAATCTGTCTCACCTCGTCTGTCCATACGATGGAACTTATTAACTTCAGTCTCCGTCTTGGTTCATGTGTTCTGTAACTGCTGCTGCTTGGGAAGAGTTTGTATGTGTGGCAACTCCGATACGCCAGCGACAAGGTTATTGCCCCCCCTCACCCCCCCCTGCTCCCCCTCCCTCTCTGAACCCCCCCCCCCCCCCCCCCCCCCTCCCCCCGGTGCCCGGCGGCCATGTTGTTGTTACTGGAGGAGAAATCCAGTAAAACTGTTCTGACACTAAAATGTTTTCAATCTTATATTGTACAAACAGGAGGAGGGCCAAGAGATAGAAACCACACACACACACACACACACACACACACACACACACACACACACACACACACACACACACACACACACACACACACACACACACACACACACACACACACTGTGTCGTTGAAACTCTTTTTTTCTCTGTGTTTTGTTCTTTTTTCCTAAGAAGCTGATTGACAACTCAGTGTGAGGAGGGGGAGGGGGGAGGTTAGTGTGTGTGTGTGTGTGTGTGTGTGTGTGTGTGTGTGTGTGTGTGTGTGTGTGTTTGGGGGGGGGGGCGTGTTCATCCAGCCATGCTGAGGCGATAATGTGAAAGTAAATAGCATCATTAGCTCTCTGCACCTCTGGGGCCCCCAACGTCCCACCTACACCCCCCCCCCCCACCCCTCCCCCCCATCCCCTCTACACCCTCACCTCCCTACCCTCACCTCCCCACCCCGACATCCCCCCTCAGCCTGCAGGAAGTCATTTGGGATCTTTTTTTGTGCACTGAATTCTTATTCCCTCCGTCTGCTTCAACCCTTCTACCTTTTCACTCCGACATTAGAGTCCAGCCATTTCATCTGTCATTTATTTTACTGTGTGAGAGGGAAATACTATTTCTGTTGTCTGTGAGGGACAATGTAGAGCAGAAGTGACAAACAACACAACTCGGAAATGTTTATTTTATTTTTAAGGAGAAAATGTGAACATATAAAAAGGCAAAATTGAGTGAAACCAAAAGAGGTAAATGTACGAATCCTCATCCGCTTAACAGCAAAAATAAAATGGTAACAATATTTATGATAATGTTATATATATATATAGTTTTAAACTTAAAACTAGTCTTTGAGTTTTGGTCTGGCGATGAGGATGACTCGAAACGCCCCCTGGTGGCTCTAATGGGAGACGACGGAACAGTCGCCAAGAAATATATGGGTTAACGATCAGAACAGGAGAACCGGTGTGGCGCCAGCATCTTGGACGTTTTGAGAGAAATCTTTGGAGGGAGGAGTCAAATCTCTCCTGGGGGAGGAATAGGGTCCCGGAGTGAAAAGAGACAGAAGAGTTGAACGTGAGCAAGGCCGGCGGCGCCTCAGACGCTGGTTCTGTCCACACTGCCGTCCCACAACCTTCTGAAATCTTCCCCCCGAGAACTGAAAGAAATCCTGTCAGCTCAGTTAAAGCCTCATGAAAGAACTACAGGAACAAGGGCGAAGTTCTTCTTCATGGATGTAGGTTTGGGTGAAGAGCTCCCTGCCCCAGTGGGGTGATGAAGATTATTGGTTAATCCACTTTTACAACTTTGAACATTAAATGTGATTCCTGGATCGAAGCCAAATCGAGAGTTGTCTTTAGTAGAACCTCGTAGTACCGTGGTTCCCTCATGGGCCGAGGCAGGACGGTGAGACTCCTGGTGTTCCCCGAAATGAGATGAAGAGCCGTCGCACATTAAGATGAATGAATGAATGAATGAATGAATGAATGAATGAATGAATGAATGAATGAATGGAAAAATAGGTAAATCAATAGATAAATAGACAGATAGAAATAAACAAACAAACAAACAAATAAAGAATTAGTTGCCACCACAGCAGTGAAGGAGGACGGAGGTCTGGATCCATGAAACAAAAAGAAAAAACACCTAAAGGACGAGAGGACGGTGGCAAAACCATCCTGGTTAGTCCACAACTGGACTAACTCAGTGACTGAGTTAATCCACAACTGGACTAACTCAGTGACTGAGTTAATCCACAACTGGACTAACTCAGTGACTGACGAGTTTCAGGCAGCTGCAGCGCCCCCAACCAGCAGCAGTGTGAACATTCAGTCAAACATTAAAGCTTTAAAGGGTTTTGATGTGATTGAAAACAGGATTTGGTCTGAATGAAGGAAACTTCTCCTCCTTCGTACCACGTTTCAACTGAAAACAACAAACCCAACGCTGCCCACAGTCTTTCCAAAAACACTCCGACTCCGTCTCCATGGAAACAGGGAAACGCGACTTTTCTGAAACGCTGGTCCTGGTCCTGGTCCTGGTCCTGGTCCTGGTCCTGGTCCTGGTCCTGGTCACCGTAGTAACTGGTAGTTCTGCACATGCTCAGTAGAGCCAATCAGAACAAAGTTTTTCCCTCGTGGTGTCGTGACTCCCGGTCCATATTCTCCTGGACTTGGTACTTTTATTTTGACAGTCACCGTAATAACAATCCAACTCAGAGGTCTGTCATTTGTTTTCACTGTTTCTGTGGAAACAGACGCCGTTTCCAGAACGTTGAACGTAAACGTGAAACTTTTCTCAACAGAAAATGCAAAAATGATGTGTTCACACTAAAAACTTCTCTTAACAACAGTTTAAAGTTGGACTGCAGCAGAAAGGGTCCAGGAACCAAGAGGAACCAAGAGGAACCAAGAGGAACCAAGAGGAACCAAGGGGGGCCCGGGTCCTGTTGGGTCTGTGAGGTGTTTGAAATGTTCCCTCTGAACTGAACAGAAAATCATTTTCACACGCAATTCAGTTTATGTTTTAGCATGTTAATGTCCGTGTGTGTGTGTGTGTGTGTGTGTGTGTGTGTGTGTGTGTGTGTGTGTGTGTGTCTTTTCCAGTGTTTTGACTTGGATCAGGGTTTTTGGTATCAGGCGATGTTTTCCCTTTTTTTTTTTTTTTTAGTCTTCTGTCACTCTGCAGTAGCCCCGCCCCCTCTCAGCCCCCCCCCCCCCCCCCCCCCCCCCCCCCAGCCCCCCCACCCCGGGTGGGAGTCAGCAGGTGGTGACGGTGACGGTCAGACGTACTCCCGCAGGCTGTAACTGTCTCTCAGCTCTTCCCGCCCCTGAATACGTGGCCCCGCCCCCCGCGGCTTCACCGTGTCCGTCTGCAGCCGCACGCTTCGGCTCGCTTTGGGCGCCGCTCGGAGCACAGGGGCCGGGGCCGGGACCGGGACCGGGACCGGGGCCGGGGCCGGGGCTGGGGCCCGGGGCGACCTCCCGCTCCAGTTCCCAGGACACGACAGGCAGAAGATGACGCCGGCGGCCAGCAGGAAGCCGGCGGAGATGAAGGTCAGGCCCAGGGCGCCGCCCGGCTGGTACTTGCTGCTGTCGGGCAGGTCGGTGGTCAGGAAGGCGGCGACGACCTCGTTGGTGAACCAGGACGCCGGGACGAGGCAGAGGAGGCTGGCCAGCACAAAGCACCCCCCTGCCGCCACGGCCGTGTGGCCCTTGGCGCGGTGGTCGCCCCCCCAGCGGGTGCACTTCAGCCCCAGCGCGGCCAGGCACAGGCCGACGGACGCCACCAGGCAGCAGAGCACCATGGAGGCGCGCGCCGCCTGCAGGTAGGCCGGCAGCGACAGCGGCGAGCTCTTGACGGTGCAGCTGAAGACGCCCGAGCTGTACCACACGCAGTCCATCCACAGGCCCTGCATCTGCGACACGGGCGTCATCACGCCCGACCACGACCCCTCGCTCACCTTCCAGTTCGGCAGCAGCGTGGCCAGCGCCGCACCCAACACGCCCAGCAGCGCCAGGGCGAAGGCCAGGACCTGCACGGCCGCCGGCAGCATGACTCCTCCTCCTCCTCCACGCCGTCCTCAACGCCAACGTCCCTCCACTCGCCCTCCTCCTCCTCACCCTCCTCGCCCTCCTCCTCCTTGCCCTCCTCCTCCTCCTCCTCCTCCTCCTCGCCCTCCTCCCTCGGTGGCGTCGAGCTGCAACGAGACGAGAAATGAGAAGTGAGGTGAAGCGTGACGGACACACAGCTGAGGAGGTGATTACTCTGCAGCTGATGATCTCTGACACTCAATTATAGGCTTTTAAAGCTGAAGAGGCCCCCAGAGAGGAGGAGGAGGAGGAGGAAGAGGAGGAGCAGGAGGAGGAGCAGGAGCAGGAGGAGGAGCAGGAGGAGGAGCAGGAGGAGGTGAAGTGCAGTCTAAACTTGGTCTGGAACAGATTCTTGCGGACGATGAGGAGGGTGGGGAGAAAGTTGAGGCATGAGGAGGAGGAGGAGGAGGAAGAAGTGGAGTACGGACTTACTTGATTCCCAGGATGAAGACGCTGAGCCGGGATGTTGGTTTCACCTCCTCGGACCGTTCGCCGGCTCTCGACTCCTCCTGAGAGGAGCACAGAGGAGGTCTGGTTTCTGTGGCTGAGCTCAGGAGGAGGAAGAGCAGGAGGAGGAGGAGGAGGAGCAGGAGGAGGAGGAAGAGCAGCAGGAGGAGGAAGAGCAGGAGGAGGAGGAACCCTCGGACCCGGGTGGTGCAGGAAGCACGTTCCCAGTTCGGACTGCGGCTTTTTTATCTGATGAGCAGCGACGTTTTGGCGCTGAAGTTTGAGGAGACGTGAAGGACCAGGCACCGTCCTCTCAGCCTGCAGGACCAGGCACTGTCCTCTCAGCCTGCAGGACCAGGCTCCGTCCTCTCAGCCTGCAGGACCAGGCACCGTCCTCTCAGCCTGCAGGACCAACAGAACCAACAAAGTCCTCATTTCCACACTCGCTCTCTTTTTCTGTGGTTTTTGTGATAAAACCGCCGGCGCTCTCCGCAGTGAGCATCAAGGTGTCCGCGGTCATGTGACCGCCTGAAGGATCGCCCTCTGCGCCGCGCTGATAAGCAGCCGCAGCCCCCCCCCCACACCTGGCCCGCCCCCCCCGGCCCGTCATCGCCATAATCCTGCTGCACCGCGTCCCCAACCAGGACGTCCAACCAGGACGACCAACCAGGACGTCCAACCAGGACACGCTGGCGTCACCGACCAGCTTCAAACCGCAGAAACCTGCAACCCAACGCCGCCGGCAGGAGAACGACGCCACGCCAACGTCTCCCAAACATCAAGTTAGTTGAGGTAATGTCACAGTTCCAACCGGGACGATCACAATTATTATTATTATTATTATTATTATTATTATTATTATTATTATTATTATTATTATTATTATTATCATCATTATTATTATCGTTATTATTATTATTATCGTTATTGTTATTATTATTATTATCATTATTATTATTATCGTTATTATTATTATTATCGTTATTATTATTATTATTATTACTATTATTATCGTTATTATTATTATTATTATTATTATCGGTATTATTATTATTATTATTATTATTATCGTTATTATTATTATTATTATTATTATTATCGTCATTATTATTATTATTATTATTATCGTTATTATTATTATTATCGTTATTATTATTATTATTATTATCATCGTTATCATCGTTATCATTGTTATTATTATTATTATTATCATCATTATTATTATTATTATTATTATTATCATCATCATTATCATTATTATTATTGTTGTTTTATTATAATAAAATTTGTGTCACAATATTAATATTTTATCAAAATATTTTTTTAAAGTTGCTATAATTTCTGATGTTTCATGTGAAATGAATTTTTGATTTGCTTCTTTAACATTTAAAGTTGAGTTTCTAGTTATTTAAATTTAAATTCTTATCGCTCCATATGAAGGAGGACGAGCTGAGAATGGTTGACTGGCGGTGAAACGACTCCGCCGTTTGTTCACTGATTGAATTCTGATCCCGTTTGAGTTTCACGTCGCAGTGAAACGTGTTTTCAACAAGAGAGAAAACTACGTCCCGACTCAGAGGAACAAGAAGCAAACTTCTTCTAGAACGTCTGGAACCCAATACATCAAATATCTGAGAACAAACTGAAACATAAAACCACATTTTCTAACAGATTTCAATCTTCAAGGTTTTAATCAGATCTTTTCTATAGATTAATGACTTTCTGCTCAATAAAATGTTTGTTTGTTTATACAGGTAAATCAAAATATAATAAAAACTTTCAATATAGTAATAATATTATTTACATGTGTGTGTGTGTGTGTGTGTGTGTGTGTGTGTGTGTGTGTGTGTGTGTGTGTGTGTGTGTGTGTGTGTGTGTGTGTGTGTGTGTGTGTGTGTGTGTGTGTGTGTGTGTGTGTGTTCTTGTCCTCTCCACCAGATGGAGTCACTGTGATTTGGAAGCTCTAAAAAAATGTTTCCATGTTTGTTTGTTTGTTTGTTTGTTTGTTTGTTTGTTTGTTGTGTCTGCAGATCAACGGGCTGCGGCTCAGGCAGGACGGGAAATGTGTGCGGTGTGTGTGTGGTGTGATTTCACACATGACTGCACACACACACACACTAACCTTTCACCTCCTGTGAGGCGCCGATAATCGTTTGGATGTGAATCAAACCATCTGGAAGACCCCCCCCCCCCCCCCCCCCCCCCACACACACACACACACACAGCGTGGCAGTGTGTGTTCAGCAGAGATAAAGACTTCATTTAAATTACTGTCTGTCTGGTGATTGATGGCTGATTGGAGCCGGCGTGTGTGTGTGTGTGTGTGTGTGTGTATGTGTGTGTGTGTGTGTGTGTGTGTGTTTGCGTGCGTGCGTGCGTGTATTCCGTTTTTATATAAACTTAAAATCATTTCATGTATTTATTTGCTGTTTTGTTCAAATTAAATTTCATTTCAAATCCTCTTTAAAATATCTGCCTCATTTGTTTTACTATATATTTTTTTCATTTCACAAACTTCAGCTGTTTGTTTTTTGACGCGTACGGCAGGTAGCATTTGCATCATTACACAGTTAATATTTAATAAATATCAGCTGTTTACAAACAAGTTTACCTCTGAAACAACAAACACAATTCAAACTTTCCCTGAGAGAAGTGGACCAGGCAGCGCTCCTGCTTCGGGTTTTGTCCTCGTCGAACAAAGAAAATCCCCGTAAAACACATAAATCTGTGTGTGTGTGTGTGTGTGTGTGTGTGTGTGTGTGTGTGTGTGTGTGTGTGTGTGTGTGTGTGTGTGTGTGTGTGTGTGTGTGTGTGTGTGTGTGTTCGCGTACCTGGACCTTGAATGCCTCACCAGCTGAATTGTGTTTGAATTACTGCATATTACTTCATATTACTGCATATTACTACATATTACTGCATATTACTACATATTACTACACTTTACTTAATATTAATAAACATTACTTCACATTATTAAATTTTTCACACTACTACATATCACTACACATATTACTTCATAATACTACATATTACAGCATATTATGACAGATTACTTCATATTACTGCATATTACTACACATCACTATATATTCCTATTTTTATTACTTCATATTACCACATATTACTACAGCTTACTTCATATTACTACACATGACTTTATATTACATCATTTTACTACACATTACTTCATATTATTAAATATCACTACACATTACTACGCATTACTTCATATTACTACATGTTTCTACACGAATAGAGTACAAAGTGTACTTATTAACATAGAAACCATAAAGTTAATTAGAAGTTTGTGACGTCACTTTTCTCACATCACGTTTCATTAAGAATCTCAGTTCTAAAGGAACTCTTCTGTATGATTGTTCTAGGTGTTCTACGTGTTCTAGGTCTTCTACGTGTTCTAGGTGTTCTACGTGTTCTAGGTGTTCTAGGTGTTCTAGGTAACATAGAACTGGGCCACTTTGTCCCAGACTGTGTTTTCACTAACATTCAGGAAAAAGTTCTTTTCTCATGGTTGGTAACTGGAGTTCCTCCTAAATACTGGAAACATGATGATAAATACTGCGTTAGAAAGATTTAGAAGTTTACCAGTAGTACCACAGCACCAGACTGGGAACTGTTCTGCTCTTATATTACTATTACTTCTTATATTACTATTACTTCTTATATTACTATTACTTCTTATATTAATATATCTTCTTATATTACTATTACTTCTTATATTACTATTACTTCTTATATTACTATTACAGCAGGATTACAGCTGATTTCTTCCCTTTGACATTTTATTTTGTGTTTTTCTCAGAACTTGTTTATATATAAAAACTTTGGTTATCGATGTTAAAATACTGAATAATTGTCACGTAGTAAAACCTGAATCACAGGATTTGGAGCCGCAAGTCGAGTTTTAATCAAAACTTCATTATCAAGTTTTGATTCTTAAACACAAGAAACATTTCTTCATAACTCCTGTTACATTTGTTCACACACACACACACACACACACACACACACACACACACACACACACACACACACACACACACACACACACACACACACACACACTTTAATCATATTTAATGTAAAAAACAGTTTCAGCTTCATGTTTCATGTTTACGTCAAATTTATCCGAGAAAAGTTCTTACCTGGTGAAGTGGGCAGGTGGTACAGAGCAGAACCAATGAGGAGACTCCAGGTGAGGAGATTCCAGGTGAGGAGACTCCAGGTGAGGAGATTCCAGGTGAGGAGACTCCAGGTGAGGAGATTCCAGGTGAGGA
The DNA here is from genome assembly GCF_963383615.2 of Lipophrys pholis. Lineage (NCBI taxonomy): Eukaryota > Metazoa > Chordata > Actinopteri > Blenniiformes > Blenniidae > Lipophrys > Lipophrys pholis. The sequence goes on from NW_028292251.1 coordinate 42,392, forward strand.
GACACCAGGTGAGAAGACTCCAGGTGAGAAGACTCCAGGTGAGGAGACTCCAGGTGAGGAGATTCCAGGTGAGAAGATTCCAGGTGAGGAGACTCCAGGTGAGGAGATTCCAGGTGAGGAGACACCAGGTGAGAAGACTCCAGGTGAGAAGACTCCAGGTGAGGAGACTCCAGGTGAGGAGATTCCAGGTGAGGAGACTCCAGGTGAGGAGACTCCAGGTGAGGAGACTCCAGGTGAGGAGATTCCAGGTGAGAAGATTCCAGGTGAGGAGACTCCAGGTGAGGAGACTCCAGGTGAGGAGATTCCAGGTGAGGAGACTCCAGGTGAGAAGACTCCAGGTGAGGAGACTCCAGGTGAGGAGACTCCAGGTGAGGAGACTCCAGGTGAGGAGACTCCAGGTGAGGAGACGGGTAAAGGTGGTGTCACTGTGTTTCTCTGTGTGTCTTTAAATCCACCCCAGCAGGTTCCCGAGGCTCAGCCGGAGCAGCACAATGTTCACACCAAAACTTTCCCAGCAGCAACACGACTGCTGAGTCTGATCCCCGGAGCTCAAGGGATCTGAGAGCTCCTCCAACCGTGTCTCTGCATGTCTCAACCTGGCAAACCTCCACCCAACCTCCTGGGAAACCTCCACCCAACCTCCTGGGAAACCCCCATCAAACCTCCACCCAACCTCCACCCAACCTGGGAACCCCCCATCAAAACTCCACCTAACCTCCTGGGAAACCTACACCCAACCTGTGAAACCCCCATCAAACCTCCACCCAACCTGGGAACCCCCCATCAAACCTCCACCCAACCTCCACCCAACCTGGGAAACCCCCATCAAACCTTCATTATTTCATCATTTGTGTGTAAAAATGAGCTTTTCAATCATGTTTTCATGTTAAAATACAAAACGTTTATTTAGAAAACTTCTTTAAATACCTTCCAGCATCACACGGTGAGAATCCTGTCACATTTCAGAAAATAAATTACTTCAGCAGTTCATAAAAGAACCTATAAATATAAAAATGGTTTATTCCCGTTCGTGTTGATTACTTTGTCCAAAACACCTGGAAACTTTCAGGAAGAGAAACTTTCCAGAAGAGAAACTTTCCAGACGAGATGAGAAACAACGAAATGTTCCTGTTGGGAACTTGTCAAACGTTTTCAAAAAAAAAAAAAAAAGAAGCTTATTTTAAAATAGGAACAATGTATAAATAGATAGGTAAGGAAGAAGAGGATGGGGTGGAGGAGCAGGAGGAGGAGCATGTGGAGGAGCAGGAGCAGGTGGAGGAGCAGGAGGAGGAGCAGGAGGAGGAGCAGGTGGAGGAGCAGGAGGAGGAGCAGGAGGAGGAGCAGGAGGAGGAGCAGGTGGAGGAGCAGGAGGAGGAGCAGGTGGAGGAGCAGGTGGAGGAGCAGGAGGAGGAGCAGGTGGAGGAGCAGGAGCAGGTGGAGGAGCAGCGTGCTCCTGCTCCTCCTCCTTCAGCCGGCGGGCCTCGCCCCCTCGTAGAAACACTCCTCGTTGAAGATGGAGCTCAGACTGTGGACGCTGAAGTCTCTCTCCAGCACGCCGCTCAGATCTGTCGCCTCCTCTCCAGGAGTCTTCCTCCTCTGACCCTCCTCCTCCTCCCTGGGACTCCTCCTCCTCCTCTGACCCTCCTCCTCCTCCCTGGGACTCCTCCACCTTAACGGAGCCTCCTCCTCCTCTCTGAAGCCGAGCCTCTGCAGCTGCGCCTCCAGCCCACTGGTCCATGAGGAGCAGGAGGAAGAGGAGGCGTGGCTGTGGGAAGCTGCGCAGTGCTCCTCCGGCAGGGGGCGCTGCTGCCTCCTCCTCCTCCTCCTGCAGGTGGACAGCCGCTTCGTCCCGAGGGAGGTGCTGGGCGATCGCTCCCTGAGGAGCGAACGCAGCGCTTGCAGGACGTTCGCCTTCGTCTCCAGGCCACTGAAACATGGAGGGAACCCCAGGGTTACCATGGCAACAGCATCACACAGTGGGCGCTACAGCGTTACCATGGCAACAGCATCACACAGTGGGCGCTACAGCGTTACCATGGCAACGGCACCACACAGTGTGCTCTGCAGCGTTACCATGGCAACGGCATCACACAGTGGGCGCTACAGCGTTACCATGGCAACGGCATCACACAGTGGGGGCTACAGCGTTACCATGGCAACGGCATGACAAACAGAAAAAACTCCAACCTGAGAAATTTGAACAAATCAAAGGTAAAATGTCAGGTTCACCGTCTTGATTGTATTTTAAAGATTTTCATGTTTTCTTTTATTACGTCATTTAGAACTTTTATCTTTTCAAAAATAAAGTCACATTTCTGACAGTTTTTTGTGTTAACACATTAACACGTGATGAACACGTGATGAACACGTGATGGACACGTGATGGACACTTGATGGACACGTGATGAACACTTGATGAACACGTGATGAACACGTGATGGACACGTGATGGACACTTGATGGACACGTGATGAACACTTGATGAACACGTGATGGACACGTGATGAACACGTGATGAACACTTGATGAACACGTGATGAACACGTGATGAACACTTGATGGACACGTGATGAACACTTGATGAACACGTGATGAACACGTGATGGACACTTGATGAACCTGTGATGAACACATGATGAACACGTGATGAACACGTGATGAACACGTGATGGACACGTGATGGACACTTGATGGACACGTGATGAACACTTGATGAACACGTGATGAACACGTGATGGACACGTGATGAACACGTGATGGACACGTGATGAACACGTGATGAACACTTGATGAACACGTGATGAACACGTGATGGACACGTGATGAACACGTGATGGACACGTGATGGACACGTGATGAACACGTGATGGACGCTTGATGAACACGTGATGAACACGTGATGAACACGTGATGGACGCTTGATGAACACGTGATGAACACGTGATGAACACGTGATGAACACGTGATGAACATGCAGTAAACACATTGAACACACGTGTGCTGGAGGTGAATGAGTGAACAGCTGCTGTACCTGCTGCACAGCTGGAAAACCGTCTCTGGTCGTCCTTCAACCTCCGACCTGCAGTGGATCAACTCCCAAACACACGAGTTCTCCGAGCCTGGAAACACACCAGGGGGTCAACAGGGTCAACAGGGTCAACACACCACGGGGTCAACAGGGTCAACACACCAGGGGGTCAACAGGGTCAACACACCACGGGGTCAACGGGGTCAACAGGGTCAACGGGGTCAACGGGGTCAACACACCACGGGGTCAACGGGGTCAACACACCACGGGGTCAACAGGGTCAACACACCACGGGGTCAACGAGGTCAACAGGGTCAACACACCACAGGGTCAACACACCACGGGGTCAACAGGGTCAACGGGGTCAACAGGGTCAACAGGATCAACAGGGTCAACACACCACGGGGTCAACAGGGTCAACACACCACGGGGTCAACGGGGTCAACAGGGTCAACGGGGTCAACGGGGTCAACACACCACGGGGTCAACAGGGTCAACACACCACGGGGTCAACGAGGTCAACAGGGTCAACACACCACAGGGTCAACACATCACGGGGTCAACAGGGTCAACGGGATCAACGGGGTCAACACACCATGGGGTCAACACACCACGGGGTCAACAGGGTCAACGGGGTCAATATACCACGGGGTCAACACACCACGGGGTCAACACACCACGGGGTCAACACACTCTCCTGAACAATACAGATTTTCATTTCACCAGGATCTCACAATCTAATATCACCAACAATCTACAAAAGAATCACATAGATCACCAACAAACAGAACCCAGACCGAACCCCAGCCCCCCACCCTGACCCGTGACCCCTGACCTGTCACCTGGCCTCCTCTGATTGGCTCACCTGTGATGGCGGCCGGTCGAACCCGAACGGCTGAACCTGGAATCAACCAGCGGAACCTGAAGATGTCCAGATCCGCTGAGCGAGAGGCGTTCTGTGGAAAACATTCCATTCTGAATCCTTCCTTTACCGGAACGTCAGAGCAGGAGATGAAGGGCGCACTCACCATCCTCTTCCTCACTTTACTGCTGTCCCGATACACCAGGACGACGGCCCGCCTGAACACTGAGGACGCAACAGCAGCTCAGTTACTGTACCACACACACACACACACACACACACACACACACACACACACACACACACACACACACACACACACACACACACACACACACACACACACACACACACACACACACACACACACACACACACACACACACACACACACACACACAGTGAGCTGGCTCCACCCACCAAACAGTGTCAGCTCCGGATCCTTCCTCAGACGACCAACACACGGCAGAGGGTTCAACCACACCACTGACGAGTGCAGCAGGAAGTCCCCCATCGAGATCTCCGTCACCTGAAGGACCGAGACCACCACAGACCCTCAGAGACCGTCACAGACTGTGTGTGTGTTGGTGTGTGTTGGTGTGTACCTGTTTGTCCGGTCCGCTCTGCTCTGCCGCCAGCTGGTCAAACACACACCCATAGTCCTCGTAGATCTTCTGCATCTCATTGATGTGACTCGCCACCTTCTCCATGGCCTGCAGCGCCTCTGAGTGGACAGCCCAGCAAATGACAGGTGTGTGTTACCTGTTAGGTGTGTGTGTGTTACCTGTCAGGTGTGTGTGTGTGTGTGTTACCTGTTAGGTGTGTGTTACCTGTTAGGTGTGTGTGTGTTACCTGTCAGGTGTGTGTGTGTGTTACCTGTTAGGTGTGTGTTACCTGTTAGGTGTGTGTGTGTTACCTGTCAGGTGTGTGTGTGTGTTACCTGTCAGGTGTGTGTGTGTTACCTGTTAGGTGTGTGTTACCTGTCATGTGTGTGTTACCTGTCATGTGTGTGTGTGTGTTACCTGTTAGGTGTGTGTTACCTGTTAGGTGTGTGTGTGTGTGTGTGTGTGTGTGTGTGTGTGTGTGTGTGTGTGTGTGTGTGTGTGTGTGTGTGTGTGTGTGTGTGTGTGTGTGTGTGTGTGTGTGTGTGTGTGTGTGTGTGTGTGTGTGTTACCTGTTAGGTGTGTGTTACCTGTCAGGTGTGTGTGTGTGTTACCTG
>NW_028292251.1:52500-64559 GCF_963383615.2 Lipophrys pholis
CACACACACACACACACACACACACACACACCGTTTGTTTGGAAGCGTCACCTCTTGAAAAAAGTTTTTTCCCACTTCCCGACATCGTTTTTGTTTCAGAAAAGTTCCATGTTTGTACGGCAACGTCAAAAACGACGTCCGTTTTCATGGAAAAGGCAGAAATGTAGTTTTCCTGTAGGGCCACTAGTGGGCGCTGGTTTTTTTGTTTGGTCTTTTAACACAGTAGATCTCCAACATTTCCGCCACCGTCTGGAACCAAAACGTAAGAATGATGTGTTTTCACCTGAAAACCAGCGCCTGAGAAACTCGTCTCGACGCGGCTAATTCAGAATTCCTAATAAAGGGGCGGGACTTTCACAGCTACAAGTGGGAATCCTGAACCGGAGCCAACCGGAACGCCTGAGAGCGCCCCCTGCTGGCCGACTGTGAGAAGGTCTCCGGGTGTTTTTACCGTCTCCCGCCGGGCGTCCTCGTGACTCCACCTCGCGGCTGTTTCCTCCAGAACCTGCAGAGAAGCAGAACCAGGTGACGGGGGGTCGTGTTTAACCAGAACCTGTGCCGCCGGCCGCGTCACAGAAACTCTCCTCTTACCGAAGTCCGTCTCTGCGTCGGATCCTCTGAGGTGCGGAAAGAAAACATGGACGTCCGGCAGCGGCGGCTGGTCGTCACACAGCTGGAAACAGAAAACCACCAAAACCCAAAAGTTCAGCAGGAACCAGGAGGGTTAAAACACTTTCAGCTTGTGTGGACCGGACTGGCCTGGACCGGACTGGACTAGACCAGACCGGACCGGACTGGACCAGACTGGACTGGACTGGACTGGACTAGACCGGACTGGACCGGACTGGACCAGACTGGACTAGACCAGACTGGAGCAGACTGGGCCGGACTGGCCTGGACCGGACTTGACTGGACCGGACTAGACTGAACTGGACCAGACTGGACCAGACTGGACCAGACTGGACCGGATTGGCCTGGACCGGACTTAACTGGACCGGACTGGACTGGACCGGACTTGACTGGACCGGACTAGACTGAACTGGACCAGACTGGACCAGACTGGACCGGATTGGCCTGGACCGGACTTGACTGGACCGGACTAGAGCAGACCGGACCAGACCAGACCGGACCAGACCAGACCAGACCAAACCAGACCAGACCGGACCAGACCAGACCAGACCAGACCAGACCAGACCAGACTGGACCGGACTGGACTGGAGTTCCGGGTTAACGTACAGACCAATATCATCTTGAGCGGTTTTTCTTTGTTGTGTCACAGAATATATGTGGTGATTTATTAATAATTACTACAGAGAAGAACAACAACCTCAACATTTAAATGAACCTTCTGCTGCAAACTGCAGTAAGATATCCTGGACTGGTGCATTCTGGGAGTTTTTCAGAAACTCCCCCCGACAGCTTGTTTCATGGCAACAAGCTTTCATGACGGCGTCACAATAAATAAATCGATCAAATATAAAGAATCACTGTTTTCTTTAATATTTTTACCTGAAATTCCTAAAATGGGGTTTGAATTCAATCTAAGACACCAGAGGAGGAAGTAGAGCGATTTTTAGTGAAACACTCAGAATTGTTGATGTTCTATATTCTTAATTCTGAGTGATAAAACAGAAAATGCTGATTTGATTTGAAAGTAAACATTTCTTTATAATTCTTTTCTGTGCTGCAGCAGCTTGTGTGAAACGTAAAGAGTTTTAAAAACCCTTTTCATGAAACTGTCCTCTGGGAGACAGCTCACCAGACACGAGGGTCAGTGAACGCACCTGCAGGGCTGCAGCCCGTCCAGCAGGGGGCGCCACCTCCCTCAGTGTGGACACGGCTCAATTTGTGCAGGACACACACTACTCACATCACTACTACTACTGCTGCTGCAGATTACTCAGATTACTACTCAGATTACTGGCTTTAACTGTTCCAGAATGAAAACAAACAGAACAGGTAAAGCTTCAGATGTCTGACTTTTACATGAGCTCAGTGAACGCACCGTGGAGAAAGACGTATTACTGAGCTGTGATTGGCCGACAGATGGGGGAGGGAGGAGATCATGATGAGAGAAGTGATGTGATGTGGGGGGGGGGGGTGTACTACCTGCCCACGGTGCTTGGTGGTCCTGCTGCGTCCCCTCAGACCGTCCAGAGCCATCATGGCCGACACCGGCGGCGTTTGTCCAGGATTTGCTGCAGACGGGTGGCGGCGGCGGCGGCGGCGCCGCAGCGAAGCTTCGTCTCGGCTGCAGACCTTCCAAAAGAAGAAAAGAGTGATGTTTCCTGGAGGACGACCAGAGGCCCCGTTCCCACGGCAACGCTTCAAGTGACAACGCTTCGGTTTGATGTCTTCACTTCGGAAAAGTTTCACGTTTCAACGGGAATATTTTGGAAATAACGTCTGTTTCCACGGATCATCAGAAACATGTTGGGCCACTAGGTGGTGCTGTTGTTAGTTTTAGTACTGAAAGTACACACACACACACACCCACACACACACACACACACACACACACACACACACACAACTACCAAATTGGATTGTTATTACGGTGACTGTCAAAATAAAACTACCAAGTTGGGTTGTTACTACAGTGACTGTCAAAATAAAACTACCAAGTTGGATTGTTACTACAGTGACTGTCAAAATAAAACTACCAAGTTGGATTGTTATTACAGTGACTGTCAAAATAAAACTACCAAGTTGGATTGTTATTACAGTGACTGTCAAAATAAAACTACCAAGTTGGATTGTTATTACAGTGACTGTCAAAATAAAACTACCAAGTTGGATTGTTACTACAGTGACTGTCAAAATAAAACTACCAAGTTGGGTTGTTACTACAGTGACTGTCAAAATAAAACTACCAAGTTGGATTGTTACTACAGTGACTGTCAAAATAAAACTACCAAGTTGGATTGTTATTACAGTGACTGTCAAAATAAAACTACCAAGTTGGGTTGTTACTACAGTGACTGTCAAAATAAAACTACCAAGTTGGATTGTTATTACGGTGACTGTCAAAATAAAAGTAACAAGTTCCAGGAGAATATAGACTGGGAGTCATGAGGAAACTTTGTTGTGATTGGCTCTACTGAGCATGTGCAGAACTACTAGTTACGACCAACGTGGTCACCAGGAGCAGGAAAGTTGTGTTTTCCACCGTTCCCATGGAAACGGAGTTGAAGCGTTTTAAAAATGCGTTTCCAGTGACTCTGAGCTCCGTTGTCATTTTAACAGAAATCGGTGAGAGGAGCGACGGTGCATCCGGCGCTCACCAGGGCGTGGAAGGAGGACACGGAGAAGACCCCCAGGCGTCCCAGCATGCTCTTGGAGGGCCGGCTGGCCACAGCCAGGAGGCTCTTCGGGTTGGGGAGCTCGCCGCCCTGCAGGCTGGACAGGTAACAGCGGAACCTGAAGAGATCCAGGTTCAGCTTCTCCAGGTTCTGGTCCCACTGCTGGATCTGAGCACATGACGGGGTCATTCAGGGAGGAGGAAGATGCTCTATAATCTGGATGTAAGAGGAGGAAGATGCTCTATCATCTGGATGTAAGAGGAGGAAGACGCTCTATCATCTGGATGTAAGAGGAGGAAGATGCTCTATCATCTGGATGTAAGAGGAGGAAGATGCTCTATCATCTGATGTTAGAGGAGGAAGATGCTCTATCATCTGATGTTAGAGGAGGAAGGTGCTCTATCATCTGATGTTAGAGGAGGAAGGTGCTCTATAATCTGATGTTAGAGGAGGAAGATGCTCTATCATCTGATGTTAGAGGAGGAAGATGCTCTATAATCTGGATGTAAGAGGAAGAAGATGCTCTATCATCTGATGTTAGAGGAGGAAGATGCTCTATCATCTGATGTTAGAGGAGGAAGGTGCTCTATCATCTGATGTTAGAGGAGGAAGATGCTCTATAATCTGGATGTTAGAGGAGGAAGGTGCTCTATAAATTGATGTTTGTGGAGGAAGATGCTCTATAATCTAGAGGAGGATTTATTTGCCTGGTTTTTCCAGAAAGTGACAGTAATCTCCGCCACAATAAAAGAAGATTAAAATTCTTTTGAAGAATTAGAAGAATTGCTGGCGCTGAGAGAGACCGCGGACCGGTTTCCTGTTTCCTGTTTCCTGTTTCCTGTCCTTCAGCAGACAAACAGATTTAATCCTCAGAGGACTGATCATCGTCACTTCACAGCGTTTTACTGTGAAAAGTGTTTTTCCTTCCCACAGAGCGTCTACGTCAGCTGGGCGGCGCCGCCAAGCAGCAGCACATCTGGAAGTCACACCGAGCGACACGTGAGCCGCGTTACGTCACAGTTTCCACTTCAGGCCTCGGAGCCCAGAGCAGCTCTGAACATGGAAACAGGAAACATCTCCACCGAGCATCCTGACAACCAACCAGCACTCCCCCAGTGTCACGAGTCACAACGGCTCAATGCCATCCAGAGTCACAACGAGTCAGCACTCCCCCAGAGTCACAACGAGTCAGCACTACCCCAGAGTCACAATGAGTCAGCACTCCCCCAGAGTCACGAGTCAGCACTACCCCAGAGTCACAATGAGTCAGCACTACCCCAGAGTCACAACGAGTCAGCAGTCCTCCAGAGTCACAACGAGTCAGCAGTCCCCCAGTGTCACAAGTCACAACGGCTCAATGCCATCCAGAGTCACAACGAGTCAGCATCCTCCAGAGTCACAACGAGTCAACAGTCCTCCAGAGTCACAACGAGTCAGCATCCTCCAGGGTCACAACGAGTCAACAGTCCTCCATAGTCACAACGAGTCAGCACTCCCCCAGAGTCACAATGAGTCAGCACTACCCCAGAGTCACAACGAGTCAGCAGTGCTCCAGAGTCACAACGAGTCAGCAGTCCCCCAGTGTCACAAGTCACAACGGCTCAATGCCATCCAGAGTCACAACGAGTCAGCATCCTCCAGAGTCACAACGAGTCAACAGTCCTCCAGAGTCACAACGAGTCAGCACTCCCCCAGAGTCACAATGAGACAGCACTCCCCCAGAGTCACGAGTCAGCACTCCCCCAGAGTCACAACGAGTCAGCAGTCCTCCAGAGTCACAACGAGTCAGCACTCCCCCAGAGTCATGAGTCAGCACTACCCCAGAGTCACAACGAGTCAGCACTACCCCAGAGTCACAACGAGTCAGCATCCTCCAGAGTCACAACGAGTCAACAGTCCTCCAGAGTCACAACGAGTCAGCACTCCCCCAGAGTCACAATGAGTCATCACTCCCCCAGAGTCACAACGAGTCAACAGTCCTCCAGAGTCACAACGAGTCAGCACACCCCCAGAGTCACGAGTCAGCACTACCCCAGAGTCACAATGAGTCAGCACTACCCCAGAGTCACAACGAGTCAGCACTCCCCCAGAGTCACAACGAGTCAGCACTCCCCCAGAGTCACAATGAGTCATCACTCCCCCAGAGTCACAATGAGTCATCACTCCCCCAGAGTCACAACGAGTCAGCAGTCCTCCAGAGTCACGAGTCAGCACTACCACAGAGTCACGAGTCAGCAGTCCTCCAGAGTCACAATGAGTCAGCACTCCTCCAGAGTCACGAGACGCTACTTTTTTCACCCTGAGGCTTAAACCATGACGCTGCTAATTTATGGATTTTTACTAACGAGCTTCATGCCGTCGATACATGCGTGATGCATTCAGGTGCATCACGGTAAGTCCGCCCTTTCTTTGTTTTTCTTTTTAAATTTAGTGGGTGTGGCTTATATTCAGGTGCTCAATCGTCCAGAAGTCACAGTAAATCCATCTGAGTTGTGTTTTGTTGTGAGGAGTCGTGGTTCTGGCCAGGCGGGTTCTCCACCTGGTTCTCCACGGCTCGCCGGTTCCTCGGGTCCCTGATGACGGACAGCTGCAGCTCGGCCATCTTCTTCATCTTGCCGTCGGTGTCGATGCGGCGCAGCAACGCGCGGCAGCGGCGCAGCAGCAGGCGCAGCGTGTCCTCCTGCCCCCGGCGCCTGGCCAGCAGGGCGGCGCTGGAGGAATGGAGGGCGGTCACCCAGTTCTCCAGGTCGGTCTGCGTGGTGGCCTGCAGGAGCGGGGGGGGGGGGGGGGGGGGTAAGGCACGGCGGCTCTGGGTTACACGGTGCACTGGCGCCTCCTGCAGGTCACACAGGGACTCACAGGGTTACCTGAACTCGGCGCCCTCACCTGGAGCAGGTAGACGTCTCCGTGCGAGTTGCTCAGGCAGAAGACGTTCTCCCTGCGCGGGTGTTCGGGGACGGCCTGCACCACACTGCCGGCGGCGTGCAGAACGTAGCGAGGACCGGGCTCCTGCTCGCCACTGCCTCCGCTGTACGTCTTGTAGAACAGCAGCGTGCAACCTGAGAGGACGAGTCCGGCGCCAAACGTTGTTCAGAGAGGAAGAGAACAGCAGAAGAACGTAGAAGATGTTTGTGAGGAAGAAGAACGTAGAAGATGTTTGTGAGGAAGAAGAACGTAGAAGATGTTTGTGAGGAAGAAGAACGTAGAAGATGTTTGTGAGGAAGAAGAACGTAGAAGATGTTTGTGAGGAAGAAGAACGTAGAAGATGTTTGTGAGGTACCTTTCAGAGTGACCCAGTAGCGCCTCCAGCGGCGCCGGGCCACCAGCTCCAGCTTTCGGTCTCTGCTGACGCTGATCAGAGGTTTGATGAAGAGCCAGCCGGCCCGTCGCACCGCCCCCTGCTCCTCCAGGAGCACCGCTTCCCCTCCTCCTGCCTCCTCCTCCTCCTCCTCCTCCTCTTCATCCTCCTCCTCTTCCTCCTCCTCCTCCTCCTCCTCCTCCTCTGACAGCCCAGTGTCATCAGCAGAGCTGCTGCAGACTGTCTCCAGGTCCTGCATGAAGTTATCATAGATGTTCTGCCGCTGAGCATCGAGGTTCTGGTTCTGGTTTCTGGAGGAGTCGACATTCTGGTTGAAGGGGGTGGAGCTGGAGTTCAGTCCACTGGAGTTCAGTCCACTGGAGGTCAGTCCACTGGAGCTCAGTCCACTGGAGGTCAGTCCACTGGAGGTCAGTCCACCGGAGTTCAGTCCACCGGAGTTCAGTCCACTGGAGCTCAGTCCACTGGAGCTCAGTCCACTGGAGGTCAGTCCACTGGAGCTCAGTCCACTGGAGCTCAGCTGGGCGGAGACGCTGCTGGTTGGTTCCTGCAGGAGACGAGAGCTTCAATTCAAAAATCTCCACAAACTCACTGAAGCATTTTAAAGTCACTTCCTGCTGAACTTCAGACTTAAACCAGGTTTAACCAGGTTAACAGTTTCACCTTAATAACAATCCAACTTGATGGTTTTATTTTGACAGTCACCATAATAACAATCCAGCTGGATGGTTTTATTTTGACAGTCACCATAATAACAATCCAACTGGATGGTTTTATTTTGACAGTCACCATAATAACAATCCAGCTGGATGGTTTTATTTTGACAGTCACCATAATAACAATCCAACTTTGTGGTTTTATTTTGACAGTCACCATAATAACAATCCAAATTGGTGGTTTTATTTTGACAGTCACCATAATAACAATCCAACTTTGTGGTTTTATTTTGACAGTCACCATAATAACAATCCAACTTTGTGGTTTTATTTTGACAGTCACCATAATAACAATCCAACTGGATGGTTTTATTTTGACAGTCACCATAATAACAATCCAACTTTGTGGTTTTATTTTGACAGTCACCATAATAACAATCCAACTTGGTGGTTTTATTTTGACAGTCACCATAATAACAATCCAACTTGGTGGTTTTATTTTGACAGTCACCATAATAACAATCTAACTTGGTAGTTTTATTTTGACAGTCACCATAATAACAATCCAACTTGGTGGTTTTATTTTGACAGTCACCATAATAACAATCCAACTTGGTGGTTTTATTTTGACAGTCACCATAATAACAATCTAACTTGGTAGTTTTATTTTGACAGTCACCATAATAACAATCCAGCTGGATGGTTTTATTTTGACAGTCACCATAATAACAATCCAACTTTGTGGTTTTATTTTGACAGTCACCATAATAACAATCCAACTTTGTGGTTTTATTTTGACAGACACCATAATAACAATCCAACTGGATGGTTTTATTTTGACAGTCACCATAATAACAATCCAACTTTGTGGTTTTATTTTGACAGTCACCATAATAACAATCCAGCTGGATGGTTTTATTTTGACAGTCACCATAATAACAATCCAACTTTGTGGTTTTATTTTGACAGTCACCATAATAACAATCCAACTTGGTGGTTTTATTTTGACAGTCACCATAATAACAATCCAAATTGGTGGTTTTATTTTGACAGTCACCATAATAACAATCCAACTTTGTGGTTTTATTTTGACAGTCACCATAATAACAATCCAACTTTGTGGTTTTATTTTGACAGTCACCATAATAACAATCCAACTGGATGGTTTTATTTTGACAGTCACCATAATAACAATCCAACTTTGTGGTTTTATTTTGACAGTCACCATAATAACAATCCAACTTGGTGGTTTTATTTTGACAGTCACCATAATAACAATCCAACTTGGTGGTTTTATTTTGACAGTCACCATAATAACAATCTAACTTGGTAGTTTTATTTTGACAGTCACCATAATAACAATCCAACTTGGTGGTTTTATTTTGACAGTCACCATAATAACAATCCAACTTGGTGGTTTTATTTTGACAGTCACCATAATAACAATCTAACTTGGTAGTTTTATTTTGACAGTCACCATAATAACAATCCAGCTGGATGGTTTTATTTTGACAGTCACCATAATAACAATCCAACTTTGTGGTTTTATTTTGACAGTCACCATAATAACAATCCAACTTTGTGGTTTTATTTTGACAGACACCATAATAACAATCCAACTGGATGGTTTTATTTTGACAGTCACCATAATAACAATCCAACTTTGTGGTTTTATTTTGACAGTCACCATAATAACAATCCAGCTGGATGGTTTTATTTTGACAGTCACCATAATAACAATCCAACTTTGTGGTTTTATTTTGACAGTCACCATAATAACAATCCAACTTGGTGGTTTTATTTTGACAGTCACCATAATAACAATCCAAATTGGTGGTTTTATTTTGACAGTCACCATAATAACAATCCAACTTTGTGGTTTTATTTTGACAGTCACCATAATAACAATCCAACTTTGTGGTTTTATTTTGACAGTCACCATAATAACAATCCAACTGGATGGTTTTATTTTGACAGTCACCATAATAACAATCCAACTTTGTGGTTTTATTTTGACAGTCACCATAATAACAATCCAACTTGGTGGTTTTATTTTGACAGTCACCATAATAACAATCCAACTTGGTGGTTTTATTTTGACAGTCACCATAATAACAATCTAACTTGGTAGTTTTATTTTGACAGTCACCATAATAACAATCCAACTTGGTGGTTTTATTTTGACAGTCACCATAATAACAATCCAACTTGGTGGTTTTATTTTGACAGTCACCATAATAACAATCTAACTTGGTAGTTTTATTTTGACAGTCACCATAATAACAATCCAACTTTGTGGTTTTATTTTGACAGACACCATAATAACAATCCAACTGGATGGTTTTATTTTGACAGTCACCATAATAACAATCCAACTTTGTGGTTTTATTTTGACAGACACCATAATAACAATCCAACTGGATGGTTTTATTTTGACAGTCACCATAATAACAATCCAACTTTGTGGTTTTATTTTGACAGTCACCATAATAACAATCCAACTTGGTGTTCTGTCCACTAGAATGTTCTCCCAGTGTTCATGTTTAGAGCTCATTGTTCTCTGCTGTGTGTGTGTGTGTGTGTGTGTGTGTGTGTGTGTGTGTGTGTGTGTGTGTGTGTGTGTGTGTGTGTGTGTGTGTGTGTGTGTGTGTGTGTGTGTGTGTGTGTGTGTGTGTGTGTGTGTGTGCTTTCAGTACTAAAACTAACAACAGCACCCACTAGTGGCCCAACCAGCTGTTGAACTCGGGCGTCAGCCGGGCGAGAGCAGAAGCTTTAAACAGATTTAAAGCAGCATCAAAGTTTTATAAATAATAAAATCAACCTTTCTAATTATTGTATTTTTCGCTCTATTGTTGTTTAATAATTGCAGATTAAAGCTTCATAAAATCTCCGTCTTGTTTTTGTTAAACTGGTTCAAACGCCGTAATTTCTCACCTGGATCCTCCTCCTCTTGCGGCTCAGACTTCCTGTCCAGTCGCTCAGACGTCTGATTCGACTCTTCAGGAAGTCTTTGCGGTTGTTTCCGCTGATGACGGCGGCGTTACAGCGGGGGGAGGAGCAGGATGGAGGCTCCGCCCCAAATCCTGGAGGAGACTCCGCCTCCCCGAGGACTCCACCCCGAGGGGTGGACGTCGGCTCGACGGTCCTCCGTGGGCGCAGTGGGGGGGTGACAGGGAATCCGGACAGCGTGTGGCGGCTGCTGTAGGCGCCGGGCGGCGAGGGCGGCGAGGGCGGGCTGAGGTCCTCCAGGTCAGGCTGCGTGATGAGCGAGTCGCCGACGCCGCTGTCCTCCGTCTGGCCCGACGATGAGGTCTTGTGTCCGGCGGCCTCGGAGGCTGGCGGGGAGGAGAAGGCTCGAGGGGAATGTGGGGGAGAAGACGCCGCCGTAGGCGGCGTACCTGCCGCCGCCGTCCACGAACACGCTGTCCGTCAGCTCGCCGCCCCACGGCGAGTCGTACCAGGAGCCGTCGGAGCTCAGCGACCTGCCTTTGTTCACACGCGGCTCGGGGACCGTCGTCATGGCAACAGCAGGGATGCTGGTCCCCTTCCAAGGCTCCGCCCCCACTTTGGTGAATTCCACCCTCACGCTGCCATCTTTACCGAGGAGCAGCTTCGGGCTGCCGCCGCCACCCTCGCCACCGCCCGCATCCCGAGCCCCGCCGCTTCCCGAGGAGCCGAAGCGATAGCTGGCGGTCTCCCTGCGTCTCCGGCGCCTCCTGCTGGCGGAGCGCGAACAAAGTGCCAGGATGTTGACGGGCTGGTCGTTACTCCTCCACCAGCCGCGAGCCGACGGCGCCGCCTCCTTCCGGGAGGAGGACCTCAGTGAGCTGGACGACGCCACTGCTGAGGTCAAGCCTGCTGCGGCTGTCTGCGTTACCCATCACCACCTGGAGGGGGAGCAGAGGAGCAAGAGGAGGAGGAGGAGGAGGAGGAGGAGGAGGAGGAGGAGGAGGAGGAGGAGGAGGAGCAGAGGAGGAGCAAGAGGAGGAGGAGGAGCAGAGGAGATGGAGGAGAGGAGGAGCAGAGGAGGAGGAGGAGGAGCAGAGGAGGAGGAGCAGAGGAGGAGCAAGAGGAGGAGGAGGAGAGGGGGGGAGGAGGAAGAGTAGAGGAGGTGGAGGAGGAGGAGGAGGAGGAGCAGAGGAGGAGGAGCAGAGGAGGAGGAGCAGAGGAGGAGGAGGAGCAGAGGAGGAGGAGGAGCAGAGGAGGACAACAATCAGACACAGTACGATACAAGAACGACGGCCTTTATATCTCTAGAACCAAAAAGTCCAACTGACAACCTCCGAGACTGAAACCAGCATTAATACAGTGAACTAGTAGTAGTGAACTAGTCTAAGTGAACTAGTAGTGAAGTAGTAGTGGAGTAGTCCAAGTGAACTAGTAGTGGTGAACTAGTCTATGTGAACTAGTAGTGAAGTAGTAGTGGAGTAGTAGTGGAGTAGTCTAAGTGAACTAGTAGTGGTGAACTAGTCTATGTGAACTAGTAGTGAAGTAGTAGTGAACTAGTCTAAGTGAACTAGTAGTGGTGAACTAGTCTAAGTGAACTAGTAGTGGTGTAGTAGTGAACTAGTCCTCACCAGGCTGCTGATGGTTAAAATACTAAACCAGGTGGAAACGTAGTTACATTAATCACATCAGTTACATTAACACATTAGTTGCATTAGTTACATTAGTTAAATTAGTTACCGTTGGTCACTTGTGGGTTGTTTGTTGTTTTGTTTTTTTTGCTTCTTAAATATAAAACTAATATTTTCAATCCTATATGTACTGTAACTTTTCCTGGTA
>NW_028292250.1:0-17298 GCF_963383615.2 Lipophrys pholis
CTCTATCTCTCCCTCTGTCTCTCCCTCTCTCTATCCCCCCCCCTCTCTCTCCCTCTCTCTCGCTCTCTCTCTCAGTCTCTCTCTCTCTCTCTATCTCTCTATCTATCTCTCTCCCTCTCTCTCTCTCTCTCTCTCTCTCCATTGGTGTGTGAATGTGATGAACATAGTAAAGAGCTGTTGAACCAGAGTTTCTTTTGTGTTGAAGATTAAACCAGAGCAGAAGATTAAACCCAGACTAAACCAGAGCAGAAGATTAAACCAGAGCAGAAGATTAAACCCAGACTAAACCAGAGCAGAAGACTAAACCAGAGCAGAACATTAAACCAGAGCAGAACATTAAACCAGAGCAGAACATTAAACCCAGACTAAACCAGAGCAGAAGACTAAACCAGAGCAGAACATTAAACCAGAGCAGAACATTAAACCCAGACTAAACCAGAGCAGAAGACTAAACCAGAGCAGAACATTAAACCAGAGCAGAAGACTAAACCAGAGCAGAACATTAAACCAGAGCAGAAGACTAAACCAGAGCAGAGGACTAAACCAGAGCAGAACATTAAACCAGAGCAGAAGACTAAACCAGAGCAGAAGACTAAACCAGAGCAGAGGACTAAACCAGAGCAGAAGATTAAACCCAGACTAAACCAGAGCAGAAGATTAAACCAGAGCAGAAAACTAAACCAGAGCAGAAGACTAAACCAGAGCAGAGGACTAAACCAGAGCAGAAGATTAAACCAGAGCAGAGGACTAAACCAGAGCAGAAGATTAAACCAGAGCAGAGGACTAAACCAGAGCAGAAGATTAAACCAGAGCAGAAGATTAAACCCAGACTAAACCAGAGCAGAAGATTAAACCCAGACTAAACCAGAGCAGAAGATTAAACCAGAGCAGAAAACTAAACCAGAGCAGAAGACTAAACCAGAGCAGAGGACTAAACCAGAGCAGAAGATTAAACCAGAGCAGAAGAATAAACCCAGACTAAACCAGAGCAGAAGACTAAACCAGAGCAGGAGACTAAATCCAGACTAAACCAGAGCAGAAGATTAAACCAGAGCAGAAGACTAAACCAGAGCAGAACATTAAACCAGAGCAGAAGACTAAACCAGAGCAGAAGATTAAACCAGAGCAGAAGACTAAACCAGAGCAGAAGACTAAACCAGAGCAGAAGATTAAACCAGAGCAGAAGATTAAACCCAGACTAAACCAGAGCAGAAGACTAAACCAGAGCAGGAGACTAAATCCAGACTAAACCAGAGCAGAACATTAAACCAGAGCAGAAGACTAAACCAGAGCAGAAGATTAAACCAGAGCAGAAGATTAAACCCAGACTAAACCAGAGCAGAAGATTAAACCAGAGCAGAAGATTAAACCCAGACTGAAAAATCTGTTGTTGTTTTATCTTCAGCTGCAAATACACATAAAGTTGATTTAGAGGTGCTGATTCCAGGAAACTCTACATTTAAGTCTTCACTTTCTGGAAGAAACAGTCTCTGCTCTGTTGTGGACCAACCTGGACAACCAGGACACTCTGAACCAGAACAACCAGGACACTCTGAACCAGAACAACCAGGACACCCTGAGTCTGAACAACCAGGACACTCTGAACCAGAACAACCAGGACACCCTGAGTCTGAACAACCAGGACACTCTGAACCAGAACAACCAGGACACCCTGAGTCTGAACAACCAGGACACTCTGAACCAGAACAACCAGGACACTCTGAACCAGAACAACCAGGACACTCTGAACCAGAACAACCAGGACAACCCTGAGTCTGAACAACCAGGACACTCTGAACCAGAACAACCAGGACACCCTGAGTCTGAACAACCAGGACAACTCTGAACCAGAACAACCAGGACACCCTGAGTCTGAACAACCAGGACACTCTGAACCAGAACAACCAGGACACTCTGAACCAGAACAACCAGGACACTCTGAACCAGAACAACCAGGACCCTGAGTCCAAATTAAAACCAGGTGCAGGTTCCTCCTATGTTTCCCTCCAATCACAGCTTTGTCCACCCCCCCCCCCCCCCCCCCCCCCCCCCAACATGCGTAGCCCCTCACGCAGCATTCCTTCTGACTGGACACATGTGTTTCATGTTGTCTGGTTTAATCTGTGCACCACACACACACACACACACACACACACACACACACACACACACACACACACACACACACACACACACACACACACACACACACACACACACACACACACACACACACACAGAGCGAAAGTAACTTAACAAGCATGTCAGCAACTAGTTAGCAACTAGTCAGCAACTAGACAGCATCTAGTCAACTAGTTAACATCTAGTCAGCATCTAGTTAACAACTAGTCAGCAATTAGTCAACAACTTGTCAACAACTAGTCAGCATCTAATCAGCAAATTGTTAACAGCTAGTGAACAACTAGTCAGCATCTAGTTAACAACTACTCAGCAATTATTAAACAACTAATCAGCAACTAATCAGCATGTAGTTAACTAGTCAGCATCAAGGGAGCAACTAGTTAGCAACTAGACAACAACTAAACAACTAGTCAGCAAATAACCAACAACCAGTTAACAACTAGTCAGCAGCTCGTCAACAACTAGACAACTTGTCAGCAACTAATCAAAAACTAGTTAACAACTAGTCAGCAGCTAGTCAGCAACTAATCAACAACTAGTTAACAACTAGTCAGCAGCTAGTCAGCAACTAGTTAACTAGTCAGTATCTAGTCAACATGGGGCGATCGTGGCAGTGGTAGAGTCGGTCTTCCAATAACCGGAGGGTTGGCGGTTCGAATCCCACTCTATCAAACAGTCATTGTCGTTGTGTCCTTGGGCAAGGCACTTTACCCACATCTGCCTCACTGGTCGGACTGGTGTGAATGAATCATGGTCTCTGGACGCTGTGAGTCAGCGCAAAGAAACGCCATATAAATCCAAGTCATTATTATTATTATTATTATTATTATTATTATTATTATTATTATTATTATTATTATTATTATTATTATTAACAACTAGTTAGCAACTAGTTAACAACTAGCAAGCAGCTAGTCAACAACTAATCAACAACCAGTTAATAACTAGTCAACAACTTGTTAACAACTAGTTAACAGCTAGTCAGCGTTAAGTCAACAACTAGTCCACAACTAATCAGCAAGTAGTTAACTAGTCAGCATCTAGTTAACAACTAGTCAGCCACTACTCAACCCCTGGTCTGCAACTAATCAGCAATAACTTAACAACTAGTCAGCAACTCATTAGCAACTAGTCAGCATTTAGTCAGCAACTAGTTAGCACCTAGTCAGCAACTAGTCAACAACTGGTCAGCAACGAGTCAACTATTCAACAACTAATCAGTAACTAGTCAACAACTAGTTCACAACTAGTCGCCAACTAGTCACCAACTTGTTAGCAACTAGTCATCAACTAGTCTGCAACTTGTGAACGACTAGTCAGCAACCAGCCAACAAAGAGCCTAAAACCAGCTCAGTAACTATTCAGTAACTGGTCATGAATCCAAAACCAATCAGTAACTAGTCAAAGAACAACCTTTCACTTGTCAGTAACCAGTCAGTAACTAGTGGGTAGAGTGACTATCTCCACTGAACAGAAATAGAAACGCAACTCTTTTGTTGGTTCCTGAGCTGAAGACTCGTTTCTTTCAGGTCTTGTTGACGGGTTTGTCTTAGTCTGTGTTAGTGAGCCCTTCTCCTTTACCACTCTGAGATGTGCACTTTTGATTTACTGGGGGGATCTGGTGTTCTGAAACCCCCCCCCCCCCCCCCCCCCCATTGACAGGTTATGGTAACCCCACCGCCACCATAACCCCACCGCCACCATAACGCCACCGCCACCATAACCCCACCGCCACCTCAACCCCACCGCCACCATAACGCCACCGCCACCATAACCCCACCGCCACCATAACCCCACCGCCACCTCAACCCCACCGCCACCACCACCATAACCCCACCGCCACCATAACCCCACCACCACCATAACCCCACCGCCACCATAACCCCACCGCCACCATAACCCCACCGCCACCATAACCCCACCGCCACCTTAACCCCACCACCACCACCATAACCCCACCCCCACCATAACCCCACCGCCACCTTAACCCCACCACCACCACCATAACCCCACCCCCACCGCCACCTCAACCCCACCGCCACCATAACCCCACCGCCACCTCAACCCCACCGCCACCACCACCATAACCCCACCCCCACCGCCACCTCAACCCCACCGCCACCATAACGCCACCGCCACCATAACCCCACCGCCACCATAACCCCACCGCCACGTCAACCCCACCGCCACCACCACCATAACCCCACCGCCACCATAACCCCACCGCCACCTTAACCCCACCGCCACCACCATAACCCCACCACCACCATAACACCACCACCACCATAACCCCACCGCCACCTTAACCCCACCGCCACCACCATAACCCCACCGCCACCTTAACCCCACCGCCACCATAACCCCACCGCCACCTTAACCCCACCACCACCACCATAACCCCACCCCCACCGACACCATAACGCCACCGCCACCATAACCCCACCACCACCTTAACCCCACCGCCACCACCACCATAACCCCACCGCCACCATAACGCCACCGCCACCATAACCCCACCGTCACGTCAACCCCACCGCCACCACCACCATAACCCCACCGCCACCATAACCCCACCGCCACCATAACGCCACCGCCACCATAACCCCACCGTCACGTCAACCCCACCGCCACCATAACGCCACCGCCACCATAACCCCACCGTCACGTCAACCCCACCGCCACCATAACCCCACCGTCACGTCAACCCCACCGCCACCACCACCATAACCCCACCGCCACCTTAACCCCACCGCCACCACCACCATAACCCCACCGCCACCATAACCCCACCCCCACCGCCACCATAACCCCACCGCCACCATAACGCCACCGCCACCATAACGCCACCGCCACCATAACCCCACCGTCACGTCAACCCCACCGCCACCACCACCATAACGCCACCGCCACCTTAACCCCACCGCCACCTCAACCCCACCGCCACCATAACCCCACCGCCACCATAACCCCACCGCCACCATAACGCCACCGCCACCATAACCCCACCGCCACCTCAACGCCACCGCCACCATAACCCCACCGCCACCATAACCCCACCGCCACCATAACGCCACCGCCACCATAACCCCACCGCCACCTCAACGCCACCGCCACCATAACCCCACCGCCACCATAACCCCACCGCCACCATAACGCCACCGCCACCATAACCCCACCGCCACCTCAACGCCACCGCCACCATGGGCCACAAGTTTTGAGGGAGCGTGCAATTGGCATGCTGGCATTTGTTCTGGACACCAACACAGGTGATGTATAGAGGGCCTTATGAAAGCAGAGGTACGGTGAGGAGGTCCTGAGGCCCCCTGTGGTGCCGATCAGCTGATGGTGCAGCAGGATGAAGCACCACCTCATGGTGATCTGGACACAATTCCTGGAAGCTGGAAACATCCAGTTCTTGCATGGCCAGCAAACTCACCGGACATGTCACCCATTGAGCATGTTTGGGATGCTCTGGATGCTCTGGATGCTCTGGATCGGCGGAGACGACAGTGTGGGGCGGTACACCTGTCAAACGGTAACGCAGGTGTCCTCAGGGAGGACAGAAACCTCCCGTAGAGCAGAAGGGCAACAGCGGCGCCTCACGATCCTTCTGAGGTTCCTTCCTCTCATTGTGAAGCAGAATTCACCAGCGTTGGACTGTTCACCACTACTAGGGCACGAGAGCTGGTTTAGACCGTCGTGAGACAAGTTAGCTTTACCTACTGATGGTGTGTTGCTGCAATAGTAATCCTCAGATTCAACTGTGTGTGTGTGTGTGTGTGTGTGTGTGTGTGTGTGTGTGTGTGTGTGTGTGTGTGTGTGTGTGTGTGTGTGTGTGTGTGTGTGTGTGTGTGTGTGTGACAGACCTGCTCATCATGAGGTTCGCCAAGGTAGAGTCTACCTGATGTTTGCTGCCATCTAGCGGCTTCATGGAAACATTACACTCGTTCTCCACACATAGCGTCACTATTGCCCCCTGCTGGACTCCGACTGGAACTACCCAGTGAAGAATGATGCCCAATGATCACAAACAGACTATCATGTTGGAAACAGACCACAGGCCTGTTTCTGTCCTGAAAGTTGTATTTAAAGAGTACAACTTCTGATCAATAAGCTGCTCTCACACTGATTCAGTTACACCTTCTACACATTCAAAGTAATAAGTAAATGGATTACTGGTAGTACTTTTATCAGATTCTTTTGAGAATACTTTAGACGTTGAGACTGAATTCACTTCACTGTGTTACTGGTGTGAATCTTCCGTTGCTCATTCAGTTCTGATGGTAGTTATCGACAGAAGTACTTGTGTAACAGTATTGCTCAGGTTGTTCACTTTCCTTATATTTGATTTCATTTTTACCCAAAGTTGTTGAAGCGCTGCAGTATTCCCTCCCTCTGATGGAAAACGCTTGTCCAGTTGATTCATCAGCTTCATGACGGTTCTTCTGAGACAAACAGGTTTTAATGGACTCGTTCAGAAGTTCAGTCCGACAGGAAGTCTTAAACAACCTGTTCATAGTATTTCTGTTTTATTTGTCTCAATATGAAATACTAATATGAAAGTACTTAATGTTTGAGAGTCGCCATTTAAATAAAGACGATCATATAACATGAGGTTAACTTATAAAAGGGAGAAAGTTTGTGGATATGAGAGTTTGAACCGGTCACAAGTCTTCAGCTAACAAACAAACAGCCTGAGTGTGAGTCACTGTCTGCAACATGTGTGTCAGCAAATTATATCACTAGTTGCCTGCAGACCACCAGTTGCCCACTAGTTGCCTGCTGACCACCAGTTGCCCACTAGTTGCCTGCAGACCACCAGTTGCCCACTAGTTGCCTGCTGACCACCAGTTGCCCACTAGTTGCCTGCTGACCACCAGTTGCCCACCGTGAGCTGTGGTGCATTCATGAACCGGGGAACCTATTTCCCACTTTTCACTGGCTCCTGAACGCACCACAGCCTGACTGCAGAGCGCCCTGCTGGTGTACATGCGCCGCCTGGCGGAGGGATCGGGCTGCTTGCTGAGAAGAAGTAGTGCTGATTGAAGCTTCCAGGTCTGAAGTGAAGCAGAGCAGAACCTTCATGTTCGAGTCTGAACGGACCAGAGACCTGGTGAGTGTTGGAACCTGTTCCGCCGCGGAATCACAGGGAAGTGGTGGTGGTGGTGGGGGGGGGGGGTGTCTGTGAGCTCCACCTGTCCTTTACCTGAGCTCCACCTGAGGTCTACCTGTCTCCCATGTGAGGTTTTTTGTTTTAACCCTGAATTAAAACAATTTGACCCAGAAGCCTGGTGTGACCCTGGTGTGACCCTGGTGTGACCCTGGTGTGACCCCACAGACCCTGGTGGGACCCTGGTGTGACCCCACAGACCCTGGTGGGACCCTGGTGTGACCCCACAGAGGTGGGCAGCAGGAGGATCAGTGAAGTCTCCAGAGCAGATCCAGAGGCTTTTCTTCTTCCTCCATTGCGGCTCATCGCCAATAAAAAGTCCCAGAATGAAGTATTGCAGCTTCACACAGCAGATAATGACAATATTTAGTTTTTACAGATTTTCTTCTCAAGAAAAAAATTCCAATAAAAAGTTTATTTTCACCTGACGATGTCTCGGTCACTGGTCGAAGGTCCGAGATGCTGAGTCGGCGTTTCACTGTTTAAAGATGAAGAGAAACAATCTGCAAAAAGTAGTTCCTCACTCACCCAACCTCCTGCTCGCATCAGCTCTACAGATTAAATATCCCTGGTCTCACAGGGACCTGCTGAGTTCTAGCAGAGACCTGCTGAGTTCTAGGAGGGACCTGCTGAGTTCTAGCAGAGACCTGCTGAGTTCTAGCAGGGACCTGCTGAGTTCTAGCAGGCACCTGCTGAGTTCTAGGAGGGACCTGCTGAGTTCTAGGAGGGACCTGCTGAGTTCTAGGAGGGACCTGCTGAGTTCTCACAGGGACCTGCTGAGTTCTAGGAGGGACCTGCTGAGTTCTAGGAGGGACCTGCTGAGTTCTAGGAGGGACCTGCTGAGTTCTCACAGGGACCTGCTGAGTTCTAGGAGGGACCTGCTGAGTTCTAGCAGGGACCTGCTGAGTTCTAGGAGGGACCTGCTGAGTTCTAGGAGGGACCTGCTGAGTTCTAGCAGGGACCTGCTGAGTTCTAGCAGAGACCTGCTGAGTTCTAGCAGAGACCTGCTGAGTTCTAGCAGGGACCTGCTGAGTTCTAGCAGGGACCTGCTGAGTTCTAGCAGAGACCTGCTGAGTTCTAGCAGGGACCTGCTGAGTTCTAGCAGGGACCTGCTGAGTTCTAGGAGGGACCTGCTGAGTTCTAGCAGGGACCTAACCCTATCCATCAGTATTTGTCCAACGCTGTCCTCCCTCCCTTCACTCACAGTGAAGTTCCTGGAAAGCCGACCGGTCACTGTCATGGCCTCCACCGCTCCGTTTGGCCGCCAGCAGTGGGCGTCCCAGTCGCTGAGGGTCACCGCCAAAGAGCTGTCCATCGTCTCCACCCGGGCCAGGAACACCGCCATCGCTGAGCGCTTCTCCAAGTGAGTCCCTCCGGGTCCCGTCCCCCCCCCCCCGGGGTAATGCTCAGGACATAGACGTAGAGACGTCAGGACGTAGAGACAACAGGTCTCCACTGAGTGTAGTGGTTCTCCTGGTCCTGACCGTCTGGACCTGGTGTCTCTGCAGGTACCAGCTGGCAGCAGAGGAAG
Organism: Lipophrys pholis; assembly: GCF_963383615.2. Lineage (NCBI taxonomy): Eukaryota > Metazoa > Chordata > Actinopteri > Blenniiformes > Blenniidae > Lipophrys > Lipophrys pholis. Next base: position 8,844 of record NW_028292250.1, read on the forward strand.
GAAATGCAGAGAAGAAGAAAAGGGTTGGTATCTTGTGTTGTGGTGTCGAGAGCAGACTAAAGTGGAGACGCCACAGCACAACTGTTCTGGACCGGTTCTGAGGTGGAGAGTTCTAGACCACTGACCTGAGTTCAGATTGATGGGACCCGGGGTGCATCCTAATACTCTCTTATATCTCCTTTCCAGTCCACTTCTCCTTAACCCCAGAAGTGTTATGGTGGCGGCCATGATAAGGAGCGTTGGAATTCTCTCTAAGCTAAGGAAAAGAGGCTCAATGCTTCCTTTAGAACCTCCTTTAGCCTAGGAACCACTGATGGTTCCTTTAGAACCTCCTTTAGCCTAGGAACCACTGATGGTTCCTTTAGAACCTCTTTTAGCCTAGGAACCACTGATGGTTCCTTTAGAGCCTCCTTTAGCCTAGGAACCACTGATGGTTCCTTTAGAACCTCTTTTAGCCTAGGAACCACTGACGCTTCCTTTAGAACCTCCTATAGCCTAGGAACCACTGACGCTTCCTTTAGAACCTCCTTTAGCCTAGGAACCACTGACGCTTCCTTTAGAACGTCCTTTAGCCTAGGAACCACTGATGCTTCCTTTAGAACCTCCTTTAGCCTAGGAACCACTGATGGTTCCTTTAGAACCTCTTTTAGCCTAGGAACCACTGACGCTTCCTTTAGAACCTCCTTTAGCCTAGGAACCACTGACGCTTCCTTTAGAACCTCCTTTAGCCTAGGAACCACTGATGGTTCCTTTAGAACGTCCTTTAGCCTAGGAACCACTGATGGTTCCTTTAGAACCTCCTTTAGCCTAGGAACCACTGATGCTTCCTTTAGAACGTCCTTTAGCCTAGGAACCACTGATGCTTCCTTTAGAACCTCCTTTAGCCTAGGAACCACTGACGCTTCCTTTAGAACCTCCTATAGCCTAGGAACCACTGATGCTTCCTTTAGAACCTCCTTTAGCCTAGGAACCACTGACGCTTCCTTTAGAACCTCCTTTAGCCTAGGAACCACTGACGCTTCCTTTAGAACCTCCTATAGCCTAGGAACCACTGACGCTTCCTTTAGAACCTCCTTTAGCCTAAGAACCACTGATGCTTCCTTTAGAACCTCCTTTAGCCTAGGAACCACTGATGGTTCCTTTAGAACCTCTTTTAGCCTAGGAACCACTGACGCCTCCTAACACCTTTCCTAACTCCTTTAGGAAGCCTCCTAACACCTTTAGGAAGCCTCCTAACTCCTTTAGGAAGCCTCCTAACTCCTTTAGGAAGCCTCCTAATACCTTTCCTAACTCCTTTAGGAAGCCTCCTGACACCTTTCCTAACTCCTTTAGGAAGTCTCCTAACTCCTTTAGGAAGCCTCCTGACACCTTTCCTAACTCCTTTAGGAAGCCTCCTAACACCTTTAGGAAGCCTCCTAACTCCTTTAGGAAGCCTCCTAACACCTTTCCTAACTCCTTTAGGAAGCCTCCTAACTCCTTTAGGAAGCCTCCTGACACCTTTCCTTACTCCTTTAGGAAGCCTCCTAACACCTTTCCTAACTCCTTTAGGAAGCCTCCTAACTCCTTTAGGAAGCCTCCTAACACCTTTCCTAACTCCTTTAGGAAGCCTCCTAACTCCTTTAGGAAGCCTCCTGACACCTTTCCTTACTCCTTTAGGAAGCCTCCTAACACCTTTCCTAACTCCTTTAGGAAGCCTCCTAACTCCTTTAGGAAGCCTCCTAACACCTTTCCTAACTCCTTTCCTTAACCCAGTGACGTCATCCATGGGGTTAAGGACAAGTGGATAAGAAAGGAGATAGTAGAGACTATTAGGATGCACCTCCGGTTTACATGGTTGAGGTGAAGCAGGAGGAGGTGACGGAGGCCTCACGGCATGAAGATGATGAAGATGAGGAGGATGATGAAGATGAGGAGGATGATGAAGATGAGGAGGAGGGTGATGAAGAGGATGAAGATGGTTCACAGTTGGTGATAAACAGAAACTTCCTGAAGGAAGCAGCTTCAGACCAGCTGCACTGAATCACTACCTTTTTCTCATTTCCTCCTTCACCTCCCCGAGCATCTGTTTCTCATAACCCCCCCCCACCCCCACCCCCACCCCACCCACCCCACCTCCGGGCCGTAGGGGGTTGGCTTGTTTCTTCTTGCTGCTTCATTCTGATCGCTCCTCAGTCGTTGGCACATCTGGAACGTCTGGCAGCTTCATCCGACTCGCTCTCTGGACAGCCGGGGCCCCCTCGCTCGCCCCCTCGCTCGCCCCCTCGCTCGCCCCCTCGCTCGCCCCCTCGCTCGCCCCCTCGCTCGCACCCCTGCTCCCAGGTTTTTCAAACTTTTCCAGAAAGCAGCAGTGGGCTGTGGTCCTGCTCCTGCTCTTCCTCCTCCTCCTCCTCCTCCTCCTCGGCTCCCGGGTGTTTCCTGCTGGACACTCTGAAGGTTCCTCAGCTTCGGTGTCGGCGTGGCGTCTGGACCCAGGACGTCCGGCGGCGCCGGGCCAACCGTCCTTCACCACAGTGCCGTGGCTCTGGAGCAGTGAGTCATCAGACTGATCAGCAGATTCTTCCTCGTGTGCTCACACGTCCTCTTCCTCCACTCCTTCATCAGTCGCTGAGGAATTTCCTGTAAAGTCCTGAGACCTGGACCCGTTGATCAACTAGAGAAAGTGTCTCTTTAGTCTGGATGTGAACTCAAACTACCAGCTCAGTGCTAATGCTAATGCTAATGCTAATGCTAATGCTAATGCTGAGCGGCACTACTGACAATTCAAGCTAATGCTACTCAAAGTGGGACAGGGGGGCGGGGTCACGGTGGGGTAGAGGGTCACGGTGGGGGTAGAGGGTCACGGTGGGGTAGAGGGTCACGGTGGGGTAGAGGGTCACGATGGGGTAGAGGGTCACGATGGGGTTGGAGGGTCACGGTGGGGTAGAGGGTCACAGTGGGGTAGAGGGTCACGGTGGGGTAGAGGGTCACGATGGGGTTGGAGGGTCACGGTGGGGTAGAGGGTCACGGTGGGGTAGAGGGTCGTGGTCGGGGTTGGAGGGTCACGGTCGGGGTGGAGGGTCGTGGTGGGGGTGGAGGGTGGGGTTGGAGGGTCACGGTGGGGGTGGAGGGTCGTGGTGGGGGTGGAGGGTGGGGTTGGAGGGTCACGGTGGGGTAGAGGGTCACGGTGGGGTAGAGGGTCACGGTCGGGGTTGGAGGGTCGTGGTGGGGGTGGAGGGTGGGGTTGGAGGGTCACGGTGGGGGTGGAGGGTCGTGGTGGGGGTGGAGGGTCACGGTGGAGGTGGAGGGTGGGGTTGGAGGGTGGGGTTGGAGGGTCGCGGTGGGGGTGGAGGGTCACGGTGGGGGTGGAGGGTGGGGTTGGAGGGTCGCGGTGGGGGTGGAGGGTCACGGTGGGGGTGGAGGGTGGGGTTGGAGGGTCGCGGTGGGGGTGGAGGGTGGGGTTGGAGGGTCACGGTGGGGGTGGAGGGTCGTGGTGGGGGTGGAGGGTCACGGTGGAGGGTGGGGTTGGAGGGTCGCGGTGGGGGTGGAGGGTCGTGGTGGGGGTGGAGGGTCACGGTGGAGGGTGGGGTTGGAGGGTCGCGGTGGGGGTGGAGGGTGGGGGTGGAGGGTCGGAGCGTCTTCGGCGTGATTCTGGGTGAAATGACCTTTCAGACTCACTGGACGTCTGGGTTTGTTGCAGGCTGCGGAGCATCTTCCTCTGGTGCTGCACGGCGGAAATCTGAGCGTGTTGAAGAAGCGTTGGGAGCAGCAGTCGGCCCGGAGAACCCGGCCCCAGACCCCGCCCCAGACCCCGCCCCAGACCCCGCCCCAGACCCCGCCCCACCCATCGACAGGATTCAAACCTCCACCTGCAGCGCAGGGCGACTACTTGCAGAGCAGCACGCAACCACAGGACCAGGCGGAGGTTCAGGTTCTGTCCCAGACCAGCTCCCAGCAAGCGGTGCAGTCTGAGGACCTGATGGAGGCCAGCAGAGACCCGGGGGGGCAGGATGGGGGGCAGGATGGGGGGCAGGATGGGGGGCAGGATGGGGGGTCCTGTGAGAAGCCCAGCATTTCCCTCAACAGCCTCAAGATGATGTTCGAGAAATCAGACGCTCAAGACCAGGTGAGTCCTCTTCCTCTCCTTCTTCTCCTCTTCCTCTCCTCCTTCTCCTCTTCCTCTCCTTCTTCTCCTCTTCCTCTCCTTCTCCTCTTCCTCTCCTCCTTCTCCTCTTCCTCTCCTCCTTCTCCTCTTCCTCTCCTCCTTCTCCTCTTCCTCTCCTTCTTCTCCTCTTCCTCTCCTCCTTCTCCTCTTCCTCTCCTTCTTCTCCTCCTTCTCCTCTTCTTCTCCTTCTTCTCCTCTTCCTCTCCTTCTTCTCCTCTTCTTCTTCTCAGTCCTGCACACATTTCTACATGACACAGTAGTAGAGCAGCAGTAGTAGTAGAGCAGCAGCAGTAGAGCAACAGTAGTAGAGCAGCTGCAGTAGTAGAGCAGCTGTCAGGCCTCTAATCACTGAACATAAGAAATGTTGGGTCTCATTTTTGTTTGTTCTTCAAAGTATCGATGTATTGATCCTCTCAGTATTGATCCTCTCTGTATTGATCCTCTCGGTATTGATCCTCTCGGTATTGATCCTCTCGGTATTGATCCTCTCAGTATTGATCCTCTCAGTATTGATCCTCTCAGTATTGATCCTCTCAGTATTGATCCTCTCAGTATTGATCCTCTCAGTATTGATCCTCTCGGTATTGATCCTCTCAGTATTGATCCTCTCGGTATTGATCCTCTCAGTATTGATCCTCTCGGTATTGATCCTCTCAGTATTGATCCTCTCGGTATTGATCCTCTCAGTATTGATCCTCTCGGTATTGATCCTCTCGGTATTGATCCTCTCGGTATTGATCCTCTCGGTATTGATCCTCTCAGTATTGATCCTCTCAGTATTGATCCTCTCAGTATTGATCCTCTCGGTATTGATCCTCTCAGTATTGATCCTCTCGGTATTGATCCTCTCAGTATTGATCCTCTCAGTATTGATCCTCTCAGTATTGATCCTCTCGGTATTGATTGACTTGTGTGTGAATGACTGGAGGAAACATGGAAACTCCACTTTCTCTCAGCTGTTCCTGATGATGAAGCTTCTATCATTACATCTGCTCCAGGGTGTGTGTGTGTGTGTGTGTGTGTGTGTGTGTGTGTGTGTGTGTGTGTGTGTGTGTGTGTGTGTGTGTGTGTGTGTGTGTGTGTGTGTGTGTGTCACGAGTTATCAAACTATCTCTGGAGCTTCAACAGACGCACATTTCTTTCTTGTTAGAGTTGGTTTGTCTCCCCCCCCCCCCACCCCCCCCCCCCCCACCACCCCCCTGCTGACTGTCACAAGGTACTTCAGCTGACTCTCAGCCGGCTCCGCTCCGGCAGCTCATGTTCAGATCAGTCAGGCCTTGCCGCATCGCCTCCCAGCCTCCCCTCCTCGCCTCCTCAATGGAACAATACGATGAAGGGGGGGAACAATACGAGGAGGGGGGGGAACAATACGAGGAGGGGGGGGAACAATACGATGGAAACGGGGGGGAACAATACGCGGGGGGGAGGGAACAATACGAGGAAGGGGGGGCACAATACGAGGAAGGGAGGGAACAATACGAGGAAGGGGGGGGAACAATACGATGGAAGGGGGGGAACAATACGATGGAAGGGAGGGAACAATACGATGGAAACGGGGGGAACAATACGAGGAAGGGGGGAACAATACGATGGAAACGGGGGGAACAATACGAGGAAGGGGGGGAACAATACGAGGAAGGGGGGGAACAATACGATGGAAGGGAGGGAACAATACGATGGAAACGGGGGGAACAATACGAGGAAGGGGGGGAACAATACGATGGAAACGGGGGGAACAATACGAGGAAGGGGGGGAACAATACGATGGAAGGGAGGGAACAATACGATGGAAACGGGGGGAACAATACGAGGAAGGGGGGGAACAATACGATGGAAACGGGGGGAACAATACGAGGAAGGGGGGAACAATACGAGGAAGGGGGGGAACAATACGAGGAAGGGGGGGAACAATACGATGGAAGGGAGGGAACAATACGATGGAAACGGGGGGAACAATACGAGGAAGGGGGGAACAATACGAGGAAGGGGGGGAACAATACGAGGAAGGGGGGGAACAATACGATGGAAGGGAGGGAACAATACGATGGAAACGGGGGGAACAATACGAGGAAGGGAGGGAACAATACGAGGAAGGGGGGGAACAATACGAGGAAGGGGGGGAACAATACGATGGAAGGGAGGGAACAATACGATGGAAACGGGGGGAACAATACGAGGAAGGGGGGGAACAATACGAGGAAGGGGGGAACAATACGAGGAAGGGGGGGAACAATACGAGGAAGGGGGGGAACAATACGAGGAAGGGGGGGAACAATACGATGGAAACGGGGGGAACAATACGATGGAAACGGGGGGAACAATACGAGGAAGGGGGGAACAATACGATGGAAACGGGGAACAATACGAGGAAGGGGGGGAACAATACGAGGAAGGGGGGGAACAATACGATGGAAGGGAGGGAACAATACGAGGAAGGGGGGGAACAATACAATGGAAGGGGGGGAACAATACGATGGAAGAGAGGGAACAATACGATGGAAACGGGGGGAACAATACGAGGAAGGGGGGGAACAATACGATGGAAACGGGGGGGAACAATACGAGGAAGGGGGGGAACAATACGATGGAAGGGAGGGAACAATACGATGGAAACGGGGGGAACAATACGAGGAAGGGGGGAACAATACGAGGAAGGGGGGGAACAATACGATGGAAGGGAGGGAACAATACGATGGAAACGGGGGGAACAATACGAGGAAGGGGGGGAACAATACGATGGAAGGGAGGGAACAATACGATGGAAACGGGGGGAACAATACGAGGAAGGGGGGAACAATACGATGGAAACGGGGGGGAACAATACGAGGAAGGGAGGGAACAATACGAGGAAGGGAGGGAACAATACGAGGAAGGGGGGGAACAATACGAGGAAAGGGGGGAACAATACGAGGAAAGGGGGGAACAATACGAGGAAGGGGGGGAACAATACGAGGAAGGGGGGGCACAATACGAGGAAGGGGGGGAACAATACGATGGAAGGGAGGGAACAATACGATGGAAACGGGGGGAACAATACGATGGAAACGGGGGGGGGAACAATACGATGAAGGGGGGAACAATACGATGAAGGGAGGGAACAATACGATGGAAACGGGGTGGGAACAATATGAGGAAGGGAGGGAACAATACGATGAAGGGGGGGAACAATACGATGAAGGGGGGAACAATACGAGGAAGGGTGGGAACAATACGAGGAAGGGAGGGAACAATACGATGAAGGGGGGGAACAATACGATGAAGGGGAAGAATACGATGGAAACGGGGTGGGAACAATATGAGGAAGGGGGGGAACAATACGATGAAGGGGGGAACAATACGAGGAAGGGTGGGAACAATACGAGGAAGGGGGGGAACAATACGAGGAAGGGAGGGAACAATACGATGAAGGGGGGAACAATACGAGGAAGGGGGGAACAATACGAGGAAAGGGGGGAACAATACGAGGAAGGAAGGGAACAATACGAGGAAGGGGGGGAACAATACGATGGAAGGGAGGGAACAATACGATGGAAACGGGGGGAACAATACGATGGAAACGGGGGGGGAACAATACGAGGAAGGGGGGGAACAATACGAGGAAGGGGGGGAACAATACGAGGAAGGGGGGGAACAATACGATGGAAGGGAGGGAACAATACGATGGAAACGGGGTGGGAACAATATGAGGAAGGGAGGGAACAATACGATGAAGGGTGGGAACAATACGAGGAAGGGCGGGAACAATACGATGAGGGGGGGAACAATACGATGAAGGGGGGGAACAATACGATGGAAACGGGGGGAACAATACGATGAAGGGGGGGAACAATACGATGAAGGGGGGGAACAATACGATGAAGGGGGGGAACAATACGAGGAAGGGTGGGAACAATACGAGGAAGGGGGGGAACAATACGATGAAGGGGGGAACAATACGATGAAGGGGATGAACAATACGATGGAAACGGGGTGGGAACAATATCAGGAAGGGAGGGAACAATACGATGAAGGGGGGGAACAATACGATGAAGGGGGGGAACAATACGAGGAAGGGTGGGAACAATACGAGGAAGGGAGGGAACAATACGAGGAAGGGGGGGAACAATACGAGGAAGGGAGGGAACAATACGAGGAAGGGGGGGAACAATACGAGGAAGGGGGGGAACAATACGATGAAGGGGGGGAACAATACGAGGAAGGGTGGGAACAATACGAGGAGGGGGGGAACAATACGAGGAAAGGGGGGAACAATACGAGGAAGGGAGGGAACAATACGAGGACGGGGGGAACAATACGAGGAAGGGTGGGAACAAT
>NW_028292249.1:0-12184 GCF_963383615.2 Lipophrys pholis
CCCAACCCAACCCCAACCCCAACCCCAACCCCAACCCCAACCCCAACCCCAACCCCAACCCCAACCCCAACCCCAACCCCAACCCCAACCCCAACCCCAACCCCAACCCCAACCCCAACCCCAACCCCAACCCCAACCCCAACCCCAACCCCAACCCCAACCCCAACCCCAACCCCAACCCCAACCCCTTGAGACAATGATTATTATTATTAATTAAATTAATATATAAATTTGTTAATTTAATTTTCAATTATATATATTGAAGACATGAAATTTATAGTTCATAAAAGTTTAAAATTATTGCATACATTCAACAAAATTTAAGGAAATCTTTAATGGAGAAGAATCTATAGAAAAAATGATCTTTTTTTATTGTATATTTTTAGTGATGCTATGGCTAAATGGAAATTTATTCACACAGAAATTGATAAAACTATCAAAGGAATGAAATAAATCCCAAAGTATCAGATTAATCCAGATAAAATGAATAAAATTCCTTAATTTTTTAAGATCAGTGCTATGCCAGCTGTATTATTATTACAAAATAAATAAATAAAATATAAAATTTAGGGTATACCAAATTATCTTGTTTTAAGATAATTTAAGAGTGTGCTTATGTAATTTGAGTAGGATTAAAAATTATAAATAGATTTAGAATAACAAATGAAAATTATTCAGAAATTATATTTACATAAATAAATAGAAAAGTTAGATAATTATATTAAAAAAATTGAAAATATTAAATCTAGTTATATTAAAGTTTAACATATTTTAGCATTATATAAAATGCTTGTTTCAATATAAAAAAAAGAGTTAAATACTTTTTATATTAATAAATATTTAATAAAAAATAAATTTAAGCAATAATTAAAGCATAATTAATATAGATAATTTTATAACACATGCTTAAATAAATTTTATATTTACAAAAATGATTTAATAAATAATGATAATTAATTATTTATTAAAATTAAATAAAAATAAGCAAAATGTAATGATTTAAAAATAATTTAATAATTAACCATTCTATTTTTAAAACATTCGTTATACTAATAAGCAAAATAAAGTTTTATTGTATATTTATAAATGAATAGTGTATATGATAAAATATTTATAACCAAAATTAAAAAGTAATTTTAAGGAACTTTATTTTATAATTCATTAATGAAAAGAATATAAAAACATTAATAAAGATATCCATTATGAAATAAAAAAAATGAAATTTTATATTGCTTAGCAATTATGTCTTAAATTAATGAATTAATATTTTTTCATTTTTTATTTTTTTTGCAATTACTACAATACCATTTCCCTTTAGGTAGATTTTTAATACCAATACATTACATATGGAACCATTCCTTACTACAAAACATATTTTAGCAACAAACCATTTCTCCATAAGAAGGTCCATTGCAATAGCAAAATGTTTGTCTTTTGATTTGATCAGTTTTATGTTTTTTTTTTACAGGTGGTTCAAAATCTTATTTTTATTTACATGTTTATACTGATTTTTTAATATTTTAATAAGGTAATTAAAGCGATTTATATATATCTTAGCTTATTTTAATTTTAATATCAGTACATTAAAATATCTTTTGCCTGAGCATATTGATTTAATTATAAAATTTTTTCACCTTCTCTACTTTCTTACAATTAAATTTTTTGGTTTAATTCATCATTTATATGAACTATTATTCTAACTATTTTAACTCATGCTCTTTTTAAAAGCATTTTTTATCTTCCTCTCTGATTCTTTTTAGTCCTTTTTCTATCTTAAGAGGTATTTCTTTAATTATTTTATTAAGTTGGTGCTCTTACATATATTATATCTATTAAAATACTCAATCAAATATTTTCTTTCGGTCTCGAGATTTTGATCTCCCCGAGCATGGGTTGTGGAGTGAAACTTGAGAAATATTGGAATTTTCGTGTTGTTAACTAAATTCTTGCCTATTAATGTTATTTATGTGAGAGTGAATAAAATTTGAATAACTTTTATTTATTTTTATTTATGTTTGGTCGCTTTATTTCTTTCTCAAAATTTTTAATACGAAGTCTTGTATTACGCTTTATAATTTTTTTGTCATTTTTTATACTTTACACTTTTATATAAATTATTTGCTTATTTATTTTAAATAAGAAGTTTATATATTACATTAAATTCCTTCATCAAATCTTTAAAATTTTTATTTTCTTATAAAAAACAAATCAGATTTATTTTAATTTTTGAATTATTATGTTTCGAAATGATTATTAAAATTTAATAATGAAGATTATTTTTTTATAGATTTACTTTTATTTCTTTTATTACGCTCTATTTATGATATTAATTTATTTGTTTTTATATTTTGCTTATGTATGGTAGATGATAAACTAATATTTTATAAATATTGATTTTAAATTTTTTAATGAAGTTATTTTTTTAATTCAATAATTTTTCTTTTTTATTAAGATAGTTCTTTAATTTAATTATTTTTTTCTTTTATTTATTTTTATTTAATTAATATTTACTTATAAAAATTTTATTTCATTAAAGAAATTTAAATTCGTAGTTAACGATTTTATTTTTATGCTACAAAATATTTTTTTTAATAATCTTCAAAAAAATTTTACTTTTATTTATGAAATGATTTTATTGAATGATTTTCAATTTTATTTTTATTAATACTGAATAAATTTTTAACAATTTAAGGAGAAAAATTACATTATGTATTAAATTATTTTTACTGAAGAATATGTTCATCTTAATTTTAACATTATTAAAGGAAATAATCTGAAAAAGATTTCTTTTAATCAATTTGCTTCTTAATATTAACTAATATTTGTTAATAATGTTTCATCTGTTATATTTATTTATTATTATAATATTAAATATTTATTTATAATTTGTTTTATTTATGAATAGTATTAGATTTCAATTTTCTAAAATAATTGTTGAATATTGTGGATCTTGAGGCTACGGTAAAAGATTTACAAAACTTAAATAGAAATTAAAATAGTCAAAAGGCATCTCAAATATTTAGGGAATTAAAATACCTGGACATACTGGAAAATTTTAAATTTTTGTTTAAAAGCATTAATAAAAAATTTAAATATTTAGTAAAATGAAAGGGGAAGGTCAATTAACAGATTAAAATATATAAAAAGTCATGAACAAAATATAAAAAATTTATTGAATAATAAGTTTTAAAATGATGGTTTTATTGCAAATAACATTAATAAAATCTGAACAAAAAATTGATTATTCATATTTAATCATTTAATTGTAGGTGTATTTGAAATATTCCCTTTTTAGATAATGGAATTACTTTTATTTCGAGAAGAGTTAAAAAATGGTTTTGTTTCTATTGAAAATTTATTACTTAATTATTATTTAGCTAATTATGAAATTTTTAATTTCTATATTTATGCAATTTCTTATTATTAAATTTCTCCTAATTAAGTTTAAAGTTAAAATTTTTTTGATAACTCACTTTGATATTTACCTGAATAATTTTTTAAAGCTATTTATCTGATCTAATTTCTTCTTTAAAGCCTTTTAAATTAAGCCCCTAATTTTTATAATTTAATTCTTCTAACTCTTTTTCTATTACATAATTATTTTTAAAGGGATGCTTCCTTTATTAATTACATATCATAATCTTTCTGGATTCTAATCATGTCTGCATTCTCTCTAGTTTTTTATTTATATTATTAGAGTATCATTTATTTTTGTTCTTTCAAATATTCTCTTTTATATTTTATTTACTATTTTAAAGAGTGAAGACTATGTGCTCTTTAATTTGTTAATCTTTATTTTTTTATATGTTATTGCCTAAATCTTTATTTAGATTTATTTTAATTATTTATTTTTTATTTTAATGTGAGTACTACTCTTTAATTAATTTATTTCTACATTTTTATTTTATTAATTCGTGATCTCATTGTGCTTATTCTTTTTACTAAAATATTTTTTTCTTTTCTAATTTTATTAATATTAATTGTTGGCAAAAAAAACTAATTTTTCATTATATAGATATATAATATGATTAATGTGAAAAAAAATATTATGATTTCATTTAGTTTCCCCAATATCTTTCGTCAATAATGTCATCCTAATTAAATTTGAATTCCCAAAAGAGATAATTAAAAAATAAATATTTATAAGTCTCAATAATTATTAAGAAGAAGATTAACAATATTATAGCTATTATATTATGGTAAATATTTAACAAAAGCAATGTTAATTCGAAAAAATTTAATAGTTGTTTTATTATTCATGAATTTATGATTCATAAATGATATAATTTATAGTTATTAATTTTATTAATTACTTTAAATTTTATAGTTATCATTATTATTCTTTTCAAATATATTCACAAAATAAACTTATATAAATTTACTGGTTTTCCAGATTGGAAGGGTAGTCCTATTTGAAGACCAGTTCCTACTTGTTGAGCCATAGTTTCATATTTTTAGATGATTAAATAATAAAATAATATTCTTGCTTTTTTTTATGCATTTATAAATCATTAATTTGTTTGATTTTGTCAAATAATAATAATAATTTCCTATAAATTGAATTATATAAAATTATAATTTTTTAGACTTTTACAATTTCATTTTTTTTATATATTCATAAATATTTTTTTAATAAAATTAATTCAATATATCTTGCTGTAATATTATAAATATTCTTCTTAACCATTGTTTATGCATTGTTGATAAAAATATATTTATTAAATTTAAAAAAAAAAATTTACATTTTTTTTTTTATTTCGTTTTTATAACATATTATTGAAATTAAGAAAATCATAAAATTTATCATTTTTTAAATTTATTGAATATTTAAATTTATTTTCAACAAAAGTTTTTCATTATAATAATAATGTTAGCTATTTTATTTTGGACCATGATTTCCATTCAACATGATTGTATACATGATTCTTATGAATTAAATTTCAGTAAAACTACTCCTTATTCATAAAGAAAATTAATGAATGGCTTTATAAGAGTCAATTTTGTACAATCATCATTATGGGGATATGCAGCAAATAATTCAACAGGAATTGATTTAATATCAATTATAGGGTTAACTTAAGCATATCTATAAAGCACATTCCAAGTGACTCAATAACAAATTACTATAAATTCAAATACTTGTAATGATGTAACTGTTCCTACATCATAAGTAAATGTAGGACAAGACTATGATCTAGTAATTTATACAAGAACTGAATCTTCAGGATAATTTTATGCTAATGCTGTAGCATGTGTTTTAAGAGATTCTTCTCCACAAAGATCTATTTTTGGTAGGATAAATTGGAATTAAGCCTAAGTTGATAATTTAGATACAAATTTAGGATTCCAGACAAATATAAGAGTTACTATTCATTAAATATTTCATATTATGGGATTTTCAGGTAGTTTATATAAGTATTTTACTACTAATAATATAACAATTGAAACTGCTAATATAACCTATATTCAAACAACACAAGTAAAAAATTAAGTCAACTCTTATTATAATTGTAAGAATCAAGGGCTTCCATTATAAAATCAAGGTGGATCAGGATCATTAGGTTCGCATTGGTAAAAAGATGTATTATTAGATTAGATAATGACTTCTCAATTCTTTAATTAAGATAACTTATATATCTCACGATTAACTTTAGCTTTATTTGAAGATTCTGGTTGGTATACTTCTATATAATATACTAATGCATAATCTTAATATATGACATTTGGTAGGGAGTAAGGTTGTTCATTTATAACAACCAGAAACTGTAAATTAATTCCATAATACTGTCAAACTATAAATAAGACATAAATTACATATTACACAAAGGAAATAGGTGAATGCAAAACCAATACCTTTTCTGAATGCAATTATGTTAGAGCTTTGAGTAATACAAAATGTCAAGACCCTACCTATTCTGGTGCAACAGGAAATATTTCGTAAACTTATTAAGAAGGTGGAGTATATGGTCTCGCATATATTGGATCTATTGTTATATCTGGATTTAGTAGTAGATAAGGATTTAGATGTTATATATCTTATTGTTAAAATGAAACACTATTAGTAAAAATAAATAATGTTAATTATACATGTTCTAATAGTGCAACTATAAGTAATAGTTCAGCTTTTTCAGGGTCATTTGTATGCCCTTCTAATATTGAATAGGTATGTAAATCTCGTATGCTCTGTTCTGATTTTTGTTCTCAAAAAGGATTTTGCCTTAATAGTTAATGTATAAATATAGCATGTAAATCTCATGCAATTTATAATAAAACAAATAATAAATGTTAATGTAATGAAGGATATTATTAAGAAAATAATAATTGTAATAAATGTATGAAAAATTGTATAGAATGTAATTAATAATAGGTTTGCACAACATGTTTTAATGGATTTTATCTTAATGATAAAATTTGTTAATCTTGTTCTATTGGATGTACAAAATGTTCTTCATAATCTGTTTGCACAACATGTTCTTATGGATTTTATTTAAATGATTAAAGTTGTTAATCTTGTCCTACTGGATGTAAAGAATGTGTTTCATAATCTGAATGCATAACAAGATATAATAGATTTCTTGATTAAACAAATTAATCTTGCCCTACTGGATGTAGTGAATGTTCTTCATAAACAAATTGTACTGCATGTTGTATTGGATTTCATTTAAATAATTAAACTTGTTAAGCTTGTACAAATGGATGTACAGAATGCTCTTCATAAACAAATTGTTCTGCATGTTCTAATGGATTTCATTTAAATAATTAAACTTGTTAAGCTTGTACAAATGGATGTACTGAATGTTCTTCATAAACAAATTGTACAACATGCGCTAATGGATTTTATTTGAATGACTAAACTTGTTAAGCTTGTATTAATGGATGTACTGAATGTTCTTCATCAACAAATTGTTCTGCATGTTCTAATGGATTTCATTTAAATAATTAAACTTGTTAAGCTTGTACAAATGGATGTACAGAATGCTCTTCATAAACAAATTGTTCTGCATGTTCTAATGGATTTCATTTAAATAATGAAACTTGTTAAGCTTGTACAAATGGATGCACTGAATGTTCTACATAAACAAATTGTTCTGCATGTTCTAATGGATTTCATTTAAATAATTAAACTTGTTAAGCTTGTCTGAATGAATGTACTGAATGTTCTTCATCAACAAATTGTTCTGCATGTTCTAATGGATTTCATTTAAATAATTAAACTTGTTAAGCTTGTATTAATGGATGTACTGAATGTTCTTCATCAACAAATTGTTCTGCATGTTCTAATGGATTTCATTTAAATAATTAAACTTGTTAAGCCTGTACAAATGGATGTACTGAATGTTCTTCATCAACAAATTGTTCTGCATGTTCTAATGGATTTCATTTAAATAATTAAACTTGTTAAGCCTGTACAAATGGATGTACTGAATGTTCTTCATCAACAAATTGTTCTGCATGTTCTAATGGATTTCATTTAAATAATTAAACTTGTTAAGCCTGTACAAATGGATGTACTGAATGTTCTTCATCAACAAATTGTTCTGCATGTTCTATTGGATTTCATTTAAATAATTAAACTTGTTAAGCCTGTATAAATGGATGTACTGAATGTTCTTCATCAACAAATTGTTCTGCATGTTCTATTGGATTTCATTTAAATAATTAAACTTGTTAAGCTTGTCCGAATGAATGCACTGAATGTTCTTCATAAACAAATTGTACAACATGCGCTAATGGATTTTATTTGAATGATTAAACTTGTTAAGCTTGTATTAATGGATGTACTGAATGTTCTTCATCAACAAATTGTTCTGCATGTTCTAATGGATTTCATTTAAATAATTAAACTTGTTAAACTTGTACAAATGGATGTACT
Organism: Lipophrys pholis; assembly: GCF_963383615.2. Classification (NCBI taxonomy): domain Eukaryota; kingdom Metazoa; phylum Chordata; class Actinopteri; order Blenniiformes; family Blenniidae; genus Lipophrys; species Lipophrys pholis. Next base: position 7,874 of record NW_028292249.1, read on the forward strand.
GAATGTTCTTCATCAACAAATTGTTCTGCATGTTCTATTGGATTTCATTTAAATAATTAAACTTGTTAAGCTTGTCCGAATGAATGCACTGAATGTTCTTCATAAACAAATTGTACAACATGCGCTAATGGATTTTATTTGAATGATTAAACTTGTTAAGCTTGTATTAATGGATGTACTGAATGTTCTTCATCAACAAATTGTTCTGCATGTTCTAATGGATTTCATTTAAATAATTAAACTTGTTAAGCTTGTCCGAATGAATGCACTGAATGTTCTTCTTAAACAAATTGTACAACATGCGCTAATGGATTTTATTTGAATGATTAAACTTGTTAAGCCTGTACAAATGGATGTACTGAATGTTCTTCATCAACAAATTGTTCTGCATGTTCTAATGGATTTCATTTAAATAATTAAACTTGTTAAGCCTGTATAAATGGATGTACTGAATGTTCTTCATCAACAAATTGTTCTGCATGTTCTAATGGATTTCATTTAAATAATTAAACTTGTTAAGCCTGTATAAATGGATGTACTGAATGTTCTTCATCAACAAATTGTTCTGCATGTTCTAATGGATTTCATTTAAATAATTAAACTTGTTAAGCCTGTACAAATGGATGTACTGAATGTTCTTCATCAACAAATTGTTCTGCATGTTCTAATGGATTTCATTTAAATAATTAAACTTGTTAAGCCTGTACAAATGGATGTACTGAATGTTCTTCATCAACAAATTGTTCTGCATGTTCTAATGGATTTCATTTAAATAATTAAACTTGTTAAGCTTGTCTGAATGAATGCACTGAATGTTCTTCATCAACAAATTGTTCTGCATGTTCTATTGGATTTCATTTAAATAATTAAACTTGTTAAGCTTGTACAAATGGATGTACTGAATGTTCTTCATAAACAAATTGTTCTGCATGTTCTATTGGATTTCATTTAAATAATTAAACTTGTTAAGCTTGTCCGAATGAATGCACTGAATGTTCTTCTTAAACAAATTGTACAACATGCGCTAATGGATTTTATTTGAATGATTAAACTTGTTAAGCCTGTACAAATGGATGTACTGAATGTTCTTCATCAACAAATTGTTCTGCATGTTCTAATGGATTTCATTTAAATAATTAAACTTGTTAAGCCTGTATAAATGGATGTACTGAATGTTCTTCATCAACAAATTGTTCTGCATGTTCTAATGGATTTCATTTAAATAATTAAACTTGTTAAGCCTGTATAAATGGATGTACTGAATGTTCTTCATCAACAAATTGTTCTGCATGTTCTAATGGATTTCATTTAAATAATTAAACTTGTTAAGCCTGTACAAATGGATGTACTGAATGTTCTTCATCAACAAATTGTTCTGCATGTTCTAATGGATTTCATTTAAATAATTAAACTTGTTAAGCCTGTACAAATGGATGTACTGAATGTTCTTCATCAACAAATTGTTCTGCATGTTCTAATGGATTTCATTTAAATAATTAAACTTGTTAAGCCTGTACAAATGGATGTACTGAATGTTCTTCATCAACAAATTGTTCTGCATGTTCTAATGGATTTCATTTAAATAATTAAACTTGTTAAGCCTGTATAAATGGATGTACTGAATGTTCTTCATCAACAAATTGTTCTGCATGTTCTAATGGATTTCATTTAAATAATTAAACTTGTTAAGCCTGTACAAATGGATGTACTGAATGTTCTTCATCAACAAATTGTTCTGCATGTTCTAATGGATTTCATTTAAATAATTAAACTTGTTAAGCCTGTACAAATGGATGTACTGAATGTTCTTCATCAACAAATTGTTCTGCATGTTCTAATGGATTTCATTTAAATAATTAAACTTGTTAAGCCTGTATAAATGGATGTACTGAATGTTCTTCATCAACAAATTGTTCTGCATGTTCTAATGGATTTCATTTAAATAATTAAACTTGTTAAGCCTGTACAAATGGATGTACTGAATGTTCTTCATCAACAAATTGTTCTGCATGTTCTATTGGATTTCATTTAAATAATTAAACTTGTTAAGCCTGTACAAATGGATGTACTGAATGTTCTTCATCAACAAATTGTTCTGCATGTTCTATTGGATTTCATTTAAATAATTAAACTTGTTAAGCTTGTCCGAATGAATGCACTGAATGTTCTTCATAAACAAATTGTACAACATGCGCTAATGGATTTTATTTGAATGATTAAACTTGTTAAGCCTGTACAAATGGATGTACTGAATGTTCTTCATCAACAAATTGTTCTGCATGTTCTAATGGATTTCATTTAAATAATTAAACTTGTTAAGCTTGTATTAATGGATGTACTGAATGTTCTTCATCAACAAATTGTTCTGCATGTTCTATTGGATTTCATTTAAATAATTAAACTTGTTAAGTTTGTCCGAATGAATGCACTGAATGTTCTTCATAAACAAATTGTACAACATGCGCTAATGGATTTTATTTGAATGATTAAACTTGTTAAGCTTGTATTAATGGATGTACTGAATGTTCTTCATCAACAAATTGTTCTGCATGTTCTAATGGATTTCATTTAAATAATTAAACTTGTTAAGCTTGTACAAATGGATGCACTGAATGTTCTTCATCAACAAATTGTTCTGCATGTTCTAATGGATTTCATTTAAATAATTAAACTTGTTAAGCCTGTACAAATGGATGTACTGAATGTTCTTCATCAACAAATTGTTCTGCATGTTCTAATGGATTTCATTTAAATAATTAAACTTGTTAAGCCTGTATAAATGGATGTACTGAATGTTCTTCATCAACAAATTGTTCTGCATGTTCTAATGGATTTCATTTAAATAATTAAACTTGTTAAGCCTGTACAAATGGATGTACTGAATGTTCTTCATCAACAAATTGTTCTGCATGTTCTAATGGATTTCATTTAAATAATTAAACTTGTTAAGCCTGTACAAATGGATGTACTGAATGTTCTTCATCAACAAATTGTTCTGCATGTTCTATTGGATTTCATTTAAATAATTAAACTTGTTAAGCTTGTCCGAATGAATGCACTGAATGTTCTTCATAAACAAATTGTACAACATGCGCTAATGGATTTTATTTGAATGATTAAACTTGTTAAGCCTGTACAAATGGATGTACTGAATGTTCTTCATCAACAAATTGTTCTGCATGTTCTAATGGATTTCATTTAAATAATTAAACTTGTTAAGCTTGTATAATGGATGTACTGAATGTTCTTCATCAACAAATTGTTCTGCATGTTCTATTGGATTTCATTTAAATAATTAAACTTGTTAAGTTTGTCCGAATGAATGCACTGAATGTTCTTCATAAACAAATTGTACAACATGCGCTAATGGATTTTATTTGAATGATTAAACTTGTTAAGCTTGTATTAATGGATGTACTGAATGTTCTTCATCAACAAATTGTTCTGCATGTTCTAATGGATTTCATTTAAATAATTAAACTTGTTAAGCTTGTACAAATGGATGTACTGAATGTTCTTCATCAACAAATTGTTCTGCATGTTCTAATGGATTTCATTTAAATAATTAAACTTGTTAAGCCTGTACAAATGGATGTACTGAATGTTCTTCATCAACAAATTGTTCTGCATGTTCTAATGGATTTCATTTAAATAATTAAACTTGTTAAGCCTGTACAAATGGATGTACTGAATGTTCTTCATCAACAAATTGTTCTGCATGTTCTAATGGATTTCATTTAAATAATTAAACTTGTTAAGCTTGTACAAATGGATGCACTGAATGTTCTTCATCAACAAATTGTTCTGCATGTTCTAATGGATTTCATTTAAATAATTAAACTTGTTAAGCCTGTACAAATGGATGTACTGAATGTTCTTCATCAACAAATTGTTCTGCATGTTCTAATGGATTTCATTTAAATAATTAAACTTGTTAAGCCTGTACAAATGGATGTACTGAATGTTTTTCATCAACAAATTGTTCTGCATGTTCTATTGGATTTCATTTAAATAATTAAACTTGTTAAGCTTGTCCGAATGAATGCACTGAATGTTCTTCATAAACAAATTGTACAACATGCGCTAATGGATTTTATTTGAATGATTAAACTTGTTAAGCTTGTATTAATGGATGTACTGAATGTTCTTCATCAACAAATTGTTCTGCATGTTCTAATGGATTTCATTTAAATAATTAAACTTGTTAAGCTTGTCTGAATGAATGCACTGAATGTTCTTCATCAACAAATTGTTCTGCATGTTCTATTGGATTTCATTTAAATAATTAAACTTGTTAAGCTTGTACAAATG
>NW_028292248.1:0-29682 GCF_963383615.2 Lipophrys pholis
GATTCATACTGGACTCATGCTGCTACTGTACCTGCTATGAATAAAATACTTAGATAATAATTCATCCGTATGCACTCAATGCCTCTTCTTTAAAATCTAAAACAATCTTTCTAAAAAAGATTTCCTAAATAAATTTTTCCTTAGATTCCATCAAAAGGATCACTTGACCTAAATGAAATACTAAAAAGTAAATATTTCTTTTCATGAATATATATACTAAATAAATATTATATCATGCTTCCCAATCAATTTAATCATCTTATTAATCTTCTTCAACTTCTTCTATTTCTTCTTAATCTTTAATATCTCCATATTGTTGGAACCATTGTTTTCCAGATATTTTTCCTTAATGCTGATCTTTTCCTTTTTTTTATCGGATCTCTGCCTAAAATTTTTTTTTCCACTCTAAAAAATTATCAACAGTAACAGGAGTATACGTTTAAAAGCGAGGCCTTTAGAAATATTATTCTTTCTTTTCTTAATCAATGACAGTATGTCCTTGTTACATAAATGCATATATATCTTGCCTAAATGATTAAGCTATTTAATAGGTGATTTGTGAATAGATAGATTCATTACGAATTCTATCCATTTTATTTTCTAGTCGAGGTATCAATTGCATTATAAATTTACTTGAATAATGTATTTAAAAGATAGGTTTACATTCCTTAGGATACTTTTTTGGAAATTAAACTAATAGTCTGATTGTATTGACAATCATTTAATCATCTGCTTATACCCATGGCTTTATCTTAAGCCAGAAACGAATTGGATTAGTTCCTATTAACTATAGATCTTACATATATACACATTGAAGCATATTTAATTATTGTTCTTGTAGTTTTGTATATTCCATTATATGATTTTAATACTATTCATTTATGCATGTCATCTCACGTATATGCCTACAAAGGTGAAATCCATCTCTTAGTTAGTTTATAGATAAGGACTTACATATATTCTGTTTTAAGGGAAAGAATGCTCTATTAGTTGGATATATACTTAATTCATCAATTATCAGCATTAATTATCTCATTCAACTGAAGGCATATAAGCTTACCGACTAAACTGTTTATCATATGCAAACGTCTGCAATGAAATAAATATAACTAAAATCCCAACTATGATTCAAATTAAAGATAAACTTATTATTCAATTGTACATTAAAAACTAATACAAGTAAAGAATATTAAGTGGCTAATTAGTCAATTACAATATCGTAGACATTTTCACAACTTAAAAACAAACATAAATAAAGGCAAATAAATTAATGATTTAAAATGTTGAAGTATTGAATGGCACAAAGCAAACCATTGAACAATTTAATATGATTCTATTTGAAGAAAGAGTAATAATATAGAAAAATAAGTATATAGGCTTATTTTATTCATAAGACTGCCCACATTCTAAATATGCCTTATATATATTAAATAAAGTATTAAAATAAAGAAAGAGTGAATAGTGGAAGTTGTTTACATATAGTTTATCTAAAAACAATGCTCCTTAATCACTTGCCTAAATATTATATTAAGTTCCATTAATATTTAAATTCAAGGATGGAAAGATTTATCCATTGAAAGATAAGCTGATAAAAAGCTCAATTATGAATTTAATATTGAATGAGTGAAATCAAAAATGAAATTTTATTTAAGTTTTAAGTACAAAAAGCTTATAATACCATTATATATATCTACCAATGGCCTTGCTTTTATGGGAAGATTGATTAAAAAATAGATGCTATAGCTTTCATTGGTAAAGTTATTAAACTGCATTCATATCCAGGAGTCATAAAAGCATACATTTACGCATAATAAAAAATTAAGTGGGATTACAAGATAATAAGACATAATGGTGCAAGAATCTTATTATCATTACATGAAGCAAAGTCAAATTAAGATGTAAAGGATATGTTGTTATATAGCCCTCTTTCATTGAGTAATGAATGATTTATTAAATATGAAGTTTTTAAAAGAATGGTTACAAAGCATGAGTAGATTTGGATTACCACATCGTTAAGAGTCTATAGCAATCAAAGAAAGATCATTTAAAAATGCATCTATTACATCTGATTTCAAGAAGTTTGATTAGACAATGAAGATGAAAAGACTTATGCAAATAGAAGATAGATAATTATTAAGAGTTAAATATTTAGATAAAAAGAAACATCAATTATTATAATTGGAATCTAATTAATAAGAAACAGATCGACAAATACAATAAGCACAAAATAATTTATTAGAGATTAAAGAGATTAAAAGTAAACTTATGAAATTAGATAAATAAATGTAGTAAACATAATCTTAATTTGTTTTACTTGAAGGAATCAAAAGAGATATAGTATTACTATAAATATAGGTAATACGTACAGAAATAAATATCATTTAAGGAGCCACATTACATCCATTGAAAATACAAGTCATGTAGAATGTAGAGTATTTACTTCAAAATAACCTACCCGTGCATAAATATGTATTTATTTAAAAAGAAATTGTATTAAGTGTATCCTAGAATGTTTTAATCAGAAATTGGGGAATTGGAAGAAGCACACAAAGCACTCATTGAGGAACGTCAGTTAAATGTAGAATACAAAGGAGGCATGATAGAAAAATTCTCTCGAAAACAATTTTTTAGATCAATGAGGTAAAGCAAACGATTTAAGGATATCATTAAAGAATAATTTAAGATAAATAAATTCAAGATGGACTACTTAAACAGTATTTATAAGTAGATTTCAGTATCCATTAAAAAAATAATGGAAAAAGGATTTAAAAATCATAATTATGTTCATGATCATTTAAGATTCAAATATTTCAGGACATAATAAGAATAGAAATTATTTAACTGTTTATAAAGAATTGAGGAAGTCTAATAAGATGTAACATAATATATAAGATATCTTCGTCAAGAACTTCATTTTGAATTTCATTCAGTAGACATTCAGCCTTATATAAGAGATAATTAAAAACTATTATAACATGCTCTTAAACATAATAAATCAATTCGTGAAAATATATTTGACTAACAAGCATTATTTTGTTAGTAAGATAGCAAATAAGTACCTAATGTTAGTAAAATGTTAATGTAAAAAGGATTCAATGTGATGGATTTATTGGAATAAATTCATAGAGAATATGAAGAATTAATAGTTGATGAAAAGATAGATTGGGATAAATTTAAACCTAACTTATAACTCTCTATGAAAATAGGATAAGTTGGTGATTATATTGAATAGATTTAAGAATAAAATTTTCATAAAAAAATTAAAATGGTTGATTAAAAGAAGGCTAATGCTACATATCTTATGCCAGGTATTATTCCAGTTAATGAAATTCCTAAAATACTTTATTTGAATAATGAAGATCCAATCAAATATGATGTAAATTTTTGGGCAAATGCATTTCATATTAAGCAATAGGATGTGTTAGCTGTGATGAAATACATTTCTTATCCAGTGTTGAATGAATAAAATAAATTAAAAAAAATATTAAAGTTTCAATAGTGATTATATGTAAAAAATTAGATATATTATATTCATACTTGGTGCTCCTGGTTGTGGGAAAGGAACTCAATGTGAACTAATGAAAAATGAATATGCATTTGTGCATCTATCTGCTGGTGATTTATTGAGGAAATAAGTATAATCATTACTAGCGTAAAAATCCAAACTCTTAAAGTGGGAAATTGATATAAAGTTATATTAATGAAGGGAAGATAGTTCCTAGTCAAATAACAGTCAAACTTTTATGCAACTAAATATTCTCAAAATAAAATTAATTAAAAAAAATTTTTTTGGTAGATGGTTTTCCAAGGAATTTTTAAAATTTTCATACATGGGAGAAATAGATTGATAACAACCCAGTACATCATCTTTTTACATTTTCATTTAACTGTAGTGAAGAATCATTAATTAAAAGGATCCTTAAAAGAGCATAAAATAGTGAGAGAAGTGATGATCAAGAAGAAATAGTGCGTAAGAGAATTAAAACATATATTTAATAGACTAAACCTGTTTAATAATACTTGTAAAAAGAAGGTAAATTAGTTAAAATACCGTAGATGTCTATATAAAATACATATTAAAATGTACGCCTTTAGTTATCAAAACATCTTCCTTTATATCATATTTGTGCAATTCCTCTCTTTAAGGATAATTATTGCTATATAATAAATAAAGGATAAAAGTATATTTTAATAGATCCTGCTGAACCATCCAAGGTTTTATAAGCTATTAAGGAACGAAAAAATAATGTAGTAGCTGTTATGTATACACATAAGCATTGGGATCATGCAGGAAATGCATAGGAAATGAAAAAATTATTGCCTGATGCATGTTTCTACGCTGGATCACCTGATCATAAATAAATAGGTTTTATTGATGAGGTCATTACCTAAGATTGCCAAAAAACAGTTGCAGATATGTGCATCAATTTCATCAAGACACCTTGTCATACACAAGGACATACATGTCTACATTTTCAATAAATTATCAGTGGTTCAGGCTTCCATTTCTCATCTAACCCTTTTAATCATTCTGTTCATTCATGTGTATTCACTGGCGATACTTTATTTTTATCAGGTGTAGGAAAATTTTTTTAAGGGGATCATGAAACAATGTATACCTCACTGGCTAAACTTAAGCAATTACATAATAGTGTTTATGTGTTTCCTGGACATTAATATACAAGAAAAAATCTATAGTGGTCAGTTTCTGAAAGCAAGAATGATAATATTAAGAAAAAACTTAACTAGCTGAAAGAAATCACTATTCCTGGTCAAATTATGGAATAAAAAGAGTTGAATTTGTTTTTATTAGCCAATAATAGCTAATAATTGAAATATTTGAGAGAAAAAAAAAATAATTATAAATGATCATATATATTATCATATTTAATTCATAATCATTTAAAAAAAAATGCATAAACTAAGTATATGATTATCATAAGAATTATACTAAAATAATTAGATATGAATCTTAATTTAAAAGAAGGAAGAGGTGTATTTCTTCCTAAAATGCAATCCACTCCTTTACATGCATAATAAAGTACATAAAAAATGATGATATTTTCTGATTTAGCAATTGGTCCATCCCAATCTGAATAATCAGGAATGTTTAGTTTTTATTTTTTATATTATTTCTTTTCTTTTTATGCAGAGTTATATATGATTATATTCCATTCTTTCAATAAAAATTATATTAGATTTTGTATCTCCCTTTTAGTCTTAATCATTTCATTAAAACTTAATAAACTGATATTGTCTTTGCAGGTATATAATTTGTTTATAATTTTATGAAAATACCCTTTTTCATTTTCAATTACTCCTACTATCAAACTTGAATTTTGCAGGAAAATAATATCAATAGGATAAAATATTTTATTAGAATCAGCCATTCTTCTAATTAATAAACTATATATATTATTTTTTTATGTTAAATTGAATTGTTTAATCTTTTCTGGAGAATAATTGTTACGTATTATTTTGTTGAATAATTGTTTTGTGTTAAATAAAGTTTATTTAGATAGTTTTTTATGCATTTCTAATGTAGGCCCAATATCGTATAATTAAACTTCTTTAAATAATTACATTTCACATTCATTTGTTGATTTGATGAGAAAAAGCCATAATCTTCCTAATAATCCTAAAGGAGTGTCAAAACTATACGTTTTTATAGACCAATTTTAGAGATTATATTTTAATAGGTTTATAATATTCTATTCATATTCCTTTAACAATAGACTTATTTATGGGGTGTTCTTATTACGTAAAATCATCAAGATAAGAATAAATCCTTCATATATTTGTGGATTTTATATTTTAAATGAGTATGAATCAATTAGTTTACCTTCTAATAATGTTTTAGCACTAGGAGCAAAATGATCATTATAGATTAATATCATTTTATTAAGATAAATCATAGAGTCAGCAGATCTTCCATCAGCAAAATATTTTAAATATCTTCTTAATAATACTAACAATGGATTATACAAAAGATTTTAAAACATATGATCTTAAAAAAATTATTATGATTTCTTCCCTCTTTGGTAATAACTAAAATTATGTAATTTCATTGCATTTATAAAGTAGAACATGAACCATTGATCTCCTGTTAATTTTAATTATTTTTATTTTTAATAGAATTGTCCCATGTCCAATAATTTGGAATAAGTAAAAGTAGAGTGATGATCACGAATATTTGATGTAATGGTTGTTCGTAATCCATCTGGAAGATACTAAATAGGAAATGAATAGGTACTATGTTGAATAGTATCAAATATCAAAGAAAATAAAGAGCAGTTTGTTCTAGGTGTTAATATTTATAAAAGCAATTATAATAATATCGCATATGAAGCTTTACGTTCTTTATTGAAATAGAAATTATCACATAGAATTTGAAGCCATCCTCCACTTGCAAATATTGTCTCTAATATAACATCAATGAATCCAAATAATTTCTTAGATATTTCAGCAACTGGGCATTAGTTAACTTTTTTGCACATCTTTATTAATAATTAAACTCCTTGCTAAATTTTCATATTTTTAAGATCTTTTGCTTTAAATTATTAAATATTCATTATATAGATAATATTGATTAAAAATTATATTTATAATTTAGATATTTATAAAAGAATAATAGATGATAAGATAGTTTTATTTAGACTAGTTATAAATAAATTTTAAAATTAATTTTATTTAAATTTATAGTAGAATATCTTTATTTCTTGATTATTTTTATAAGTAATGCATAAAAAAAAGAAATTGATAAATAATATGGTTTAAAAAAAATCACTTATAATTTAAATCATAATTTATTTTAATTAATTTAATTTAATGTACTGATTTTTTATTTTGCCTATTACCTTAAAAGCAATTCCTCCCATTATGTTGACTCCATCTAGCAAGTGATATCAATTTTATTGCGAAAAATAAACTTAAAATCATTAGTCTTGATATCAGTTGAATCTTTGGTATTGATTTTATGGCAACTAACTACAACCTGTAATATATGTTAATGTGCATATACAACTTTAGCATTAAATACTATCATTGAGCCAACTTCTACTGCATTATGAAAATTGATCTGATCAATATTTACTATTTAGGGATACTCTCCTTTACAAAACACATGGGCACATAACCAACCTATTTCTGATGCCTATCTCATGATATAACCTCCAAATATTTTTCCATGTAGATTTTTATCTTGTAAATGCATTAATAATGATTTATTTATTTAAGTATCTTTTATTTTAATAGATTTACTAGCAGGACTTTTAACTTAAATAGCTCTATCTAATCTTCCTTTTCTTTCTTCCATTCTTCCATTCTTCCTATTTTTCCCATTTTCAAATCTTTATTTACTTTTTTAATCATTTACTATCAATTCAGGTAGTTTATATGATTTATTTGATTTTTTATCTCTTGCTGCCATTATGAAATGTGCAGAGATTGCCAATTGTTATTATTGCTTTAAATCAATTTGAATATCAGCTGTTGATCTACTAACATAAGTAATATAAGAATCTATATTGACTGGTAAATCAGCATGTAATTTATTAAAGAAATTAATCTCATCTACTGAAGCAGTCACCATATAGCATTATTATTTCAAATCTCCTAAATATCTATAAACAGAAGTAGCTGCTATAAAATCCATTATTTATAATATTCGTCCAAGTCTCAATGAATTTGAATAAAATCTAATAAACTTTAATCTCAATTCTTCGTTTTTATCTAATGGAATATCAACACTATAATAACTATTTCCAACCGTTGATTTACCTTCATACTTTTCATAAGGTTCAATAGTAACCTTTATATTTTGATTATCATTAGTAAAAAACGTTTATACTAATCTATCCTTTTTATAGTTTTATCCCAATAAACAAATAGGATTCTTTGGTTAATAACATAATAATGACTTTATTTATTTTTGTCTCTTAAGATTAAGCAATATTTTTTATACAGAGAAATAACCTCTTATCAATTTCATTAATAACTAAATATAATCAGATATCAATAACTCTGGATAACTTTTGAATTCGGTTAAGCAAATGATCTCCTTATTTAAGTGCCTGAATGTAAGCTTTACTTCTAGATTATATTTTCTATGATTATACTATACCTTGTACCTTATCAATTTTACTAATTATCCTTTTAGATGCAATAAGTTCAGACAACTATTTATCAATAAATATTGCAGGAACATTAAATGCTCGTCCCATACTTTATAAAGATACAGTTTTGTATGATTATAGAAATTGTCTATAAATTACAACTCTTATTTCTCTTATAAAATATTTTTTATGACTACTAAAATATTCATCATTCTATAATAATTAACTAATTTTAAGAAGACTTGAATAGAAAAGATGATATTGACATTTATAAAGCGAATATAAGAAGTTCTTTAATGTTTAATCGTTGGATAGATGGGCTATTACGTCTGATGCCTCAATTATATGTTTTTTAATTTAAGATCTGTTTGTTCCTATCATAGCCTGTAATATGGCATATTTGATAAAATCCCCAAATAATATTATCTAAGGAGAATTAAATGTAGGAATGACCTATAACATTAATTTGCATGAATCTCTAAACTCACGAATGAGTAATAAATAAAGAGATTCATATACTTTTAAACGATTCTTTCTCTCCCAATCTCCTCCTTTTTACATCAACTTCTTGCATTACTAAATATAATCTTTGATGAAATTAATTTCCTTACGAGATAATGCTACATTAAGTAATTCAAAATAGATATCTAATTTCCTTCCAATCTAAATAGTTTTATCTAAAGCTTATTTAAAAAATTTAATTGATTCTTCTCTTCTATTGGCCTTCTTATATAGATTAGCTTTTTATAAAATGGCATCCCTTATATCTGATAATCCCAATGTTTCCTCACAATCTTTAATCTTAATTTCAATATTTTTGAGTTGTTATTCAAAGTCAAATTCTGTTTACATTTAAATTTTTTTAAATTATTAATTCATTTATCTTTTTATTCACCCATTTACTAATAAATATTTGCTTCATTGGGCTCAACTTTTCCATCATACATTTCTATAATCTACTTAAATGATTTATCCTTTGTTTATAACATAAAATAAATCTATCCAATTGTGCATAACAAAAATATTATAAGGAAAAAAAAGAATACTGCTGATTCACCTACTTTATTAATAATGATAGGAAATACTAATACTACTATAAATCCTACCAACCAATTACCACAAACTGCAATTGTCACCCATTTTTATGATAGAACTTATGGAAAATATTGCCATGTTATAGGTCCTGCAGATATTCCATAAAAGAAAAAGAATGCTACCACTCCAATTACTTAAATCACTGTCTATGCAGTCGATCCTACACCTCTCATAAATCCTATCGTTATCATAATTAATGTTACAACAATTGCAAAATTGCCACCTAAATATACTTACTTACGTCCAAATTTATTCAATAAAAAGCTTTATATAATATTTGCTAAAAGTTGGATTATATTAAATATGAAACCTATATATACCTATATTTACTGATTGATTGTCTTGAAAATTGAATTTACATAAACCAATAAAACATTTATGCCTGAAAATTATTGTGCCATTAATAACAAAAAACAACAAAATATTCTTTTTAAAAATCCTTTTGAGATTTTTTATTATACATGTTCTTTTACTTTATTAAGATCTGATTTCTTTATTTAAAGTACTTTCTCAGCTCCTTCTTTATAAAATTTATCAAGTATTTTTAATGCCATTTAATCTTACTATTTTTAAATATACTCAGAAGGAGTATCAAAATTATAAAAGAAATATATTATCAATGTTTGAAATATAGCCAAAGGAATAGGAATTGAAAATAATAGCCTCCATACATATCCTCTTGGAGCTATATCACCATCTACAAAAATATGAAGAAAACTATTAAATACTAATCCACAAATGATAGAAACATGATTAAATGCTCCTACTACTCCTAGAATGCTTTATGGAGAGTATTATTTAACTACTACTGGAATAATTGCAGTACCAAATCCACAACTAATTCCTTGTAAAAATCTTCCTATTATTAATACATAAAGATTATTGTAACTGATAATTAGGATGGTTCCTGCTAAAGTAATTATATTATTTACAATAATAGAGGATTTTTTAGAAAACCGGCTAATTAAAAATCCACCAACTAAAGATCCTACTGCTGAACCAATGTATATAATTCCAAGTAATAAACCTTAAATTATATCCTTATGCTATTCATTTATACTGTATAGCAATAGTCCATAATTAAATATTGAAGTAGTTGTTAGATAATAACCTGATAGAAATTATGTAATTAAAAAATTTGCTATTATTAATATTACAGTCATTTTATACTCAATCTTATCTTTGCTAATCTATAAATTCTACATTTTTTATTAAGTCATTAAAATATAATATTTATTAATGAAACTTAAAATTAATTAGCTACTGACAAATTCCATTAGATTATATTTTACAAATATTAATTATCATTAAATATTTAACATATATATATAACACTTATTATTAGTTCACTTTATGAAATTATTTTTTATATAACTGTTTAAATATTTTATTTTCTTTCGCCCTGAATTTTTATTTCTTTTTTAAATATCCTTATCAGTCTAAAATAAATTGTATTTTATCTAATTTTTATTTAAAACATCTTAATATTAATAGTTTTTATTATATTATGGCTTTTAATAATAATTTTTATTATATTATGGCTTTTAATAATAGTTTTTATTATATTATGGCTTTTAATAATAATTTATTTTATTTAATTTTTATTCAATATTTTGATATAAATTATTATATTATGGTACTAATCTATTTTTTAATTCTTGTTACCTTTTATATTTATTTTTTTATTATAATAATTTTTATTATAAATATCTTTATTGATTTTTGCGTTGTTAATTTATTTATTTTTAATTATTTTTATATATTTGTAAATCTTTATTTTTTTTTATTTAACTTAAGTACTTTTGTTAATCTATGTATTTTTGTTATTTATTGTATTTTTACTCTTCTCCATATCTATGATTCTCTTTATATTTATGTTATCTATGTTAAGTATTATATTTTTACTGATCTATATTCTTTTGCTAGTTTTATACTTCTGATGCTTTATTTTTTATTCTTTTATTAATATTTATGGTTTATTCATCTTACTCTTACTCTTAATCATTAATTTTTTTTTTCGTTATATATTAGTATTAGGAATCATTCCTTTTAAATGGACATAAAAAGGATTTTATACTTTTTTAATAAATGATGATTTCAGTTTCTTTTTTTATTTAATCTTACTATTTTTAATTGAATTCATTTAAGGCTAATTCAATTTTTAAACATCAAAATGAATTATTTTTTATTCAGAATCATTTTATATTATTTTAGATTTAGTTGGATTTTATATTGTTTATTTATTTAATTGAAGAAGATGTGAATTATACATACTATTTAATTTATCTGGTTATTCTATTTATTCTATTTTAGATAATACTTTTTTCTACTTTTTTGATTTTATAGATTTATTTTATTTGATTTATCTTTTTTAATTATTATGATATTAATTATATTAATAAATCTCTTTTTTTGGAGGCAAATATTATTATTATTATTAATATTTATATTGTTTAACATGATTGAAATATATTTTACTACCAAGAGTTTGTTAATCCGAATCTGAATTCACTTATAAATAATTTCTATTCAATAGTTAGATTATTTAATATTGTTTAATAATATAATCGCTTGAATCTTTGATCAATTTTTATAGTTACTAAATATTCTCTTGTGATACATGTAACTTAGATTATAATATTTATTTTTATTTCTCAATGTTGGATTTTTATTGTAAAATAGTCTATTACTTCTTAATTTTTTATTTTCCTAATTATTTGAATAATAACCTTTTTTCTTCTTCCTATGCTTTAATATTAAGTGTTAATAAATTATCTTCAGATTGTAAAATTAAAGATCCTATTTGCTTGCCCATATTTAAAGTCTCTCCTATCATTTGTTTAGTTTAGAATTTATTTGCTTAATAATGTTGAATTTGTAAAGTTAACTCCATCTATTCGTTTTTTATTTGCCTGTTTAACTACTTTATTTAGGTTTTACTATTTTTAATATACTGTTCAGCCTTTAATATAGTTTATTTTTCTTTTTATATATAAGTTTTTAATTGTTTCTATTAGTTAAGTATGTAATAATTTCTTTATAATAATTAACTTTCCTTAAACATCCTTGATAAAACTATTTTGTTACTATTATGTATATCATGGATAAACTATACATCATTAGCTGTATTGGTTTGTGCTTTTAGTCTTAAATATTAACTTCTAAGGAATTAATTTTATTCTATTAGAAGTTTATTTTAATATTTATTATTCATAATTATAATAATGAAATCACATAAATTTCTTCATTTATCTTCTTATCTTCTCTGCCTCATCCTTCTTCCCTAATAACTAAAGAGCATTAATCTTATTTTTATAAAATAATTTTTGACCTGGATCACAATCTATTGCATTGTCATAGGCCTATATTGCATCATGATATTTCTTTATAGTATAAAGTGTATTACCTTTATTATTATAAGCATTAGCATAAACTGGATTAATTTCAATTGCATGCTTATATGCATTTAATGCTTATTCATACATTTATAAACCATAATAAGCAATACCTAATCCATTATATGCTCCTGAATCATTTTTATTAATACTCAATGAAGTACGATAACTATTAATAGCTTACTCATATTATTTTAAATCACTAAGAGCATTTCCTTTATTATTATAGGCATATGAATATTTATTATTACATTGAATAGATTGATCATAACATTTAATTGCCATCTCATAATTTTATAATGAATAATAACATACTCCTTTACTATTATGTACTTTTTCATTATTTGGTTGAACACGTAATGCTTCATTATATAGATTAATAGCTTATTAGAATTTATGTTGTTTATAACATAATTATGCTTGTTAGAATAATCTTTTAAAATCATCAATATCTTTGCTATCTTTAGATTTAAAATTAGTTCTATGAATAGATGATTCTTCGCTAACTTAGGATTAACCAATATTCAAATCTAATTTATTTTAAGTTTTATCATTTAATTTTTCACTTTTAGGTAATTTATATTATATTTTTTTTTATACTTTTTTCATTCTATTACTATTTAAATTTTATCCTTTTTTCATTTTAACAGTATCTGGTAATTCTATCATAACATCATCCTATGAAATAAGATTATCAACTTAATGAACTTTTTCTTCTCTTTTATAATCTCTCTTATAAATTTTAATCTCCTAGTTTTTAAGTAAGACATCTTTCACTTCTCCTATATTATCTAATTTCCATTTATTATGTGCCTGTTGTAAGTATTTCCTAAGTTAACTGTTATTTATATTAGGAATATCAATCTTAATAAATTTCTTAAAAAGATTAGAATTATCTATACTTTGAACACTATCATCAAATTAAAGTAAACTATATTTTATTTCATCCATATGTTATACTAATTTCTTAACTTCAAATAATTAATTTTTACGGCCTTTGAATTTCATCATCTATTCAAAAAACTACTTAGCTTATGTAGGTGTAAACTATTAAAAATCTCTTTCTTTTAATTTAACTATATTGCAATGATGAGCATTAGTAAAACTACTAAAATTAAGATTCATAAATAAATAATCTATACTTCTTTAAGTCTCTTCAATTTTAGAATTCATATTTCTTTTTGACCTATTTCAAATATTGAGTAGTGATCTATTTAATCTTACCCTTTTCAAACTTTACTTCCTCAAATTAATTCTATTGCCCAAAGACAGTATCAAACATATTTTAGAAATAGTCAATCTCTACTGTCCTTTGTTTATCATGACCATGAAATTCATCAAAACATTTATCACAACCAGCAGCAGTTTCTTGATCACAAAGTGGACTTATACATAATTTTGTATATTTATTATGATGTTGCTTACATCTTACATTAGGATTATGAATATGAAATTATTTAATACATTTAAAACAAGATAGTCTCTGAGGAATTTTACATAATGGATCCACACATGCAAATATCATCATATCACCATGTATTTGACAACTTGTCATATATGGTTAAACCTATAAATTCTAATGATTATGATTTTGAATGATACATTCATTACATCCTACTGGATCAAATTAACAATCGTGATACATGCAACATGTAGTAATTGCTTTCTTATGAATGGTACAAATACCATTATTAGGATTATCAAGTATTCTATTGCCTGTCACTATAGAATTACGTTCATCTATTGATTTAGTGTAATTCATCCTCATCATCATTTTCTCACTGAAAGATGATTTACCTATATCGTTAATGTTTAAAGGTTTCATATTTGATTATATAGAATATAATATATCATTATTATCACTTCATCTTTTTACCCATAAGTACAAAACTGTGTAAAATAGAATAATTATATGTTCTTTTTGATTAAGGCAATTATTTAATATATTTTGATGCTAATATTTTCAATTTAACCCATAAAAATCTACCTGGAGTATAGTAATGCTGCACTTTAAATGCTGAATGATTTTTTATTATATATGATAATCCTATCACCCATTACATAATATTCACCTATGCATATATGTCTAAAGTCCTGTTAATAGAATAAAGTGAAAAACAATTTTCTGCTTTAAGGCTTTAATTGGATTTTTTATTGAAATTTTAGCTAACTTTACCATATGTTAATCCTTTTAAATCTTTAATGAAATAACTTTGGCATTTACCATTTAAGACATCGGATTTATCATTACCCCAAATAACTTTAAATTAGTCCTTAATTTTAATAAGTTTCATAAATTTCTTTTCCCCTCCATCACTAGTGAGATGTCTTTTTTATACATAAGAGCCATTCATAAGAACCTTTAAACATAATTTCACTTTTCTCTATTTGAAACTTAATTTATTTGTAGAAATCATAGAAATGGCACTCTTTTGTGATAAACGAGATACAGAAAGATCCTTCTCTTTCTCTTTGTCTATCTCTTCCTTTTTCTTTTCAAATGGAATTTAATTAAACTGTACTTTCATGCTTTCATATTTATTTCCAATTTGTATTTTTGGTTTGGGAAATTATGAGAATTTAACTTCTTAAATTTTTGGTTTTGGAAATTGTGAGAATTTAGCTTCTTAATCTAAAAGTTATTGTTTAGAAGTACGCTAATTGAAATTCTCTTTTGAATCAGAAAATTAATAAATTTTAGATCTACTTTTAGAACTGATCATCGAATATTTTTTAGACATACTCTTACTTGACATCATTTTTTAAAATAATAATTTAAATGGTTTATTAAAAATAACTTTAATTAAAAGCAAAAATAATTTCTAAACACTTTCATCTAATTACTTAAATGCCTAATGAGTGAACTTTGATTTAGAAAGACTCCTTATAACAATTACATTATTCTCCATTTTAAGTCTATTAAGTGCATCTTTCATTTGATATAAACATAACCTATTAACTTCATTATCTGCTTGTTTATTCAATAATTGAATATTCTTATTTATTTTAAGCGAAAGAGCATATTTCCATTGTTTACCTATATCTTTATGAACATCACAATTTTCTTTTAATTTAATCAACTCTTTAATGATTTACTTTGCACATTGTACTTTGGATATAAATTGTTATTAGAAATATGAATCTGATTTAATTTGTATTTTATTAAGAGATCTTTAATGCTAAGATATTACTTTACTTCCTAAAGAAAATTATCTAGCTGTTCTAATTAACTGCCTAAGTGCTATTCCCTGTAAATTAAGTTAATTTTTGTTTTTCCATATATGATAAGCATTAATCAAAAGTGTATATGTAGTTTAATATCCTTTATGCCATTCCTTATTAGTAGCAATGGCAAAATAAAATATTCCATGTATTTGATGTGATTAATCAGGTTTTAGATTTTATACATTTCCTAATTATTATATTGAAACTACTCTTAATAATAGATAATTAAGTAAAGAAGTCAGTTCATCCCTTTATTATGATTGTGATTTATTTATTATTTGAATGGCTTTTATAACACTATTTTTACTTTAATCTAATTGATTAGTAATCATAAAGCAAATCGATAAATTAGCCAATAATTTAATTTCTATTGTTTTATCAGCTAATTTTTTATTTGGTAATTGATTTATCAATGTTAATCCATTACGAAAAGTACTAATTGCTTATTTATATTGTAACATATTGATTTGTATTATCCCAACCCCAACCCCAACCCCAACCCCAACCCCAACCCCAACCCCAACCTCCAACCCCCAACCCCAACCCCAACCCCAACCCCAACCCCAACCCCAACCCCAACCCCAACCCCAACCCCAACCCCAACCCCAACCCCAACCCCAACCCCAACCCCAACCCCAACCCACCCCAACCCCTTTATACATTTAAATATTATATATTAACAGAATCATAATTGATTAGACATTTATTAATTTATTATTTAATCAGTCATTCAAATATTTCATAATCTTTTATTCATCTATAGCAAATTGAATTAATTATTTAGCATCATTCTCACTAAATAAAGGCATATCATCATCTTAGTAAAGTATTGTTTTATCAGTAGGTTATGCCACTTAATCATCGACAGATATTGATTTACATTATTATTATGATGAAATAGTTGGATCAAGGAGATCCACATACCATTATTGTTTCTTATTAATTGATTGTTTTATTCCTTTATTAAATTAGATTGCCCCTTTGCCCTTTTGAGTAAACTTCTGGGTTTAAAATCAATTGATTCTTTTAATATCTTTAATTATTTATACTAAAATGTATCTGGTATATCTTTTTTCTTTTGTTTATTTGGCTTATATATTAGAATATAACTGATGAGTGATATTCCATTAAAAAGATGCCTTTTTAGATTAGTTTCTCAATACTTCAATGGTTGATGACTGATATGAACGTACTAATAAATCTATTTTAATTTGTGGTACTTAAAATATAACATGAAAGTTATTACGATACATAATAGCCACCTATGCTAATAATTGCATCATTTCATATTTTATAATATACCCTTTGTTCTTGTTATCTAATCTATTATATAAGAAAAGCTTTTTAAAAAATCTAATCCTCATATTTATAAAATGTTTAAAATTAAATACTGCTTAAACTTAATCTTAAACAATCAATGAATCTTTCATAAGGACAATAACTCTTCATAAATATGTAAAAAAAAGATTTTCGTATTCCTTTCTATTCAGTAAACTTATTTAATAATAAAAATAACAATTGTGAATAAACTATTTTCTATCCTTCATTTCCCTTTTAAAAGATTGATAATTATGTTTAACCGATTTAAATGATTCTAAAAAATATAAGGAATAAGTTTATGCTTAACAGTGGTAGCCTTATATTTCAACCAAGAACAAACTTTGGTTCTTATTTGTTACTTAGTCTATGGATTATTTTATTGAATATATTGTAATAAAGGCATTTCTATATTAGGATGATCTAAAGTGATGGAATTAACCTGTAAAGTAGCTGGTAATTTAGATTTATTAATGTAATTAATAAGTGCAGTAGGAGTTTTTTAATTGAGGAGGGGAAGTAGTCCTGTACGGAATTAGATTTACATTTATCGTGTTCTGTTTTTGATAACCTTTTGCACTTATTATATCATTATATAAAAATATATCATTATTTGGTCGTTGAACCTCGCCTAAAAGAGCTCATATGATTCTTTTGGAATACTTATGCAATGTAGTTTTTTTTCGTACTATCATTACGAGTCAACTTTAAAGTATTTTCTTGAGATTTGTTAGCCTCCTATAAAAATGATCTCAATTTCTATATTAGATATTGGTATGTACTTCGATTATTAGGGTAAAGAGGTAGACATTTATTTATAATGGTAAATAAAGCTAAGGATCTTTGTTATTTGAGTATTTTTAAATACATTCCTAATTGAATTTAACTTAAATCGTTATCTTACTCATGATAAATATCTTTTAAATAGTTCATAAGTGATAAAGATAACAAACACATACCTATATGAAAAATTGGAGTCTTTTCTCTTAAAAAGTTTCCTTGCATTTCTTAAGGAGATAAGAAATTACCACTCATCCCAGGCAGCATTACATTATCTAATGATCCTAAAAATTTACAATGAGCACATTTATATGATCCTTTTGAATAATATATTGTACTCATTCTAATATTACCAACAGGACCATGTTTTTATAATTATTGAACACTCAAACAAATATCTAAAACCAATTCTCAAAATTTGTTCATCATTTAGTATTTCCTTCTTTCGTTTAAGCTATTGAAATTCATGTAGTAAAGTCCTATCGATATTTTAAGACAATAACAATAATTCATAATTATTGCCTGAAAAAGTTTTATGAATAATTGAATGAAAACCTATTAGGGAATATTACGTATGAGATTGACAGTATTTTTATTTTTAAATGTTAATAGTTCGTTTTTTTATTTGTATATTTAAATCATTTGCTTTTCATCTCTGAATGAAAGTATTTTTCAGTACTGCTTATTCCTTTGTAGTTGAGTTATATAAATGATAATGATATCCAAATATCTCATTGTTTATATAAGTATGCTAATCGTACTTATTTATCAACTAATTGGTAAAATCATCTTAAATTTACGAGCAGCATGAACGGTACTTAATTGATTAATTACCCATTTAAATTATTATAGAAAATGATTAAATATAATCAATAACTTTCACGATTCTATTTACTATTTTCAGTTATTCCTGTTAAATTAGATATTCTTTTGATCTAATCACATACTGATACATTAATCAATTTACTTGTTTTATTGATTTGAACTTCAATTTAAGGGTTAATATTTTATTTATTTTCTTACATTTAAGTATAAAGAGTATCATCAGCTTATGCTCTAATGTCTGATTAATCACTTTCTCTTAAATCTTGATGATAAAATCTTTGACTTTCTCTAATCAAATTCATTAGATCAGACTACTCATCACCTAATCTCTTCAACATCTGATGTATCTTAAATAATAGCATTATCTTGATCAGATTGTCCAAAAGAAAACTAAAAATCATTTATATCACTAGATCTTACTTTTTCAATCTTGCTAATTTTTTATTGTTATATTTTGACAATATCATTAGTAATTACATTTGGAGCTATTATTCTTTTAATCACTCTTTGTTTATTAAAACATGGACTGTAAGGCTTCATGAATTTTAGAATCTATGGACTATCAATATTTTTGTTTGAAGGTTAGAATATGTTCGAACTTTTCTTTTGAGAATTAGATTTTACAGGAAATTACTTTAGACAAGCTTTTTTCGGAGTCTAATAGACAATATCTAAAACTAAGTGTATTTTAATTCTTTTTATCCTATATATGTTATTCGAATTATTAAAACACAAATTTAAAATTTTTTAAATTATTTTGAAATCCAAGAAAAAGGTTTTTTTTTAATTACATTTTATGTATTCTTCTTCTCTGGATGTCCTATACTAAAAAACAAATCTTATCATAAGCTTCAATGAGCTCATCAGCTTTATTGTTTTTTCTATATACTTTATCCACATATATATGTACACCATTAATTTCTACATTATCCCTTCCCATGAACTTAGCAATGAGTTTTTTACGAGTAGATGTACAACTTATGTTCTTTCTAGTTTTCAATTAATTCTTAATGATATCCTAGATCATACCTAAAAAAGCCCTCAAAATGAGTTTATAGTAGTTATAACTCCTTTCCCAATAGTTTCCTTTCTACCTTACTAAAGTACTCTATGTGCAGAGTACATATCTCCTTGTCTTTAATAGAATTAAGAGGATGCCATATAATATAGTGCTAAGTCATTACCTATTTAATTGTCTTAAATGTATTGGAAGATCTATTAAGGGTCTTTCACTTTCATTGACAGCTCTATAAATCTTTTTAATCTTTTATAGTTACCCAACGACTCATCTTTACTCTCTTCTTCTAATCTTTAAATTTATCCCATTTAAATTTTTTATTTTTAAAAAAAACAACCCAATTTTAAACTATTATTAGTATAAATAAATAAAAAATTATTTTAACTTATTCTTATATAATATCAAATAACTGAGATACTCTATATGCATCAAGTAAAATTTATCAAAATTTGATTTTAGATTTAGCCATACGTATTTTTTTAATCTTGTCATTATTTCTCAAAAAATTTTTTATTGTTTAATCTTCTTAAACTAATTACTATAGTTGATCATATAATTTCCAATTAATCTCATCAATATTTTAAAAATGGATTTGGCAATTATGTATGTCTTTACGTAAATAATCATTTAATATTTTTAACTACGCATTTTAATTACCAATTTAATCAACTTCCTCAACCAATTTTTTATTTGCTTTTTATTATTATTTAATCTATTGCTTAATATCATTTTATCTTTTCTTACATTAATTAAAATTACTCTAATAAATGACTAATTCTCTTTAAATACTTTTATTGATAGTATTTGATTTTCCTATTTCTTACAACACTTAATCTATATCTTTTTGTACTTAATTAAGTGTTTAATAATGTTATTAAATTTTTAAGGTTATTTAATGAGAATATTAATTAAGTTAAACATTACTTTTAAACTATTAATCCAACTATTCTTTCAATTCTGCCTCTGTATCAAACAATCTACTTTACTATATACCTAATTATTAGATTCTTCTAAGATAGAATTCCATCTAAATTTCAATAAGTTAATACTGTTTGATCAGTTATAGATGGTCTCTTTATAGATCAAACTTTTATGCTTCTAATACTGATTTCTAATGTTTAATGTTATTATATTAATTGTTAATCATATTCTTCTATTAAGAAATATTTCTAAATTATTCCTTGAATATGAATAGTTATTAGTTTTTTAATTCTATTTGATTGGAGATTTATAATGATTGATCAATATAACGCTACAAATTGTTGGATGATTACCTCAATTATATTCTTAATACTTCTATATTAGGTTTGAATTATTAAATATGCATTGTTAATTTATCTGACTCCTTCTCTAAACTATCTAACTTTTTTTATAACTCCTTATATATGATAATATTGTGTTAATACTCTTTCTTCTTATATCTGAGATCGATTATTTATTTGTGCAACTGATTGATTAATATAGATTTATTATCACTCATATATATTATTTATATTATATCACTTATCTGCTCTCTATTTTCTAGCATGGAAGAATGTGTATATTTTTAAATCATCATCATTTTTAATCAATCGAATCATTGAAGGTATCTAAAAATATTTAAAATTCATTTAAAAATAGTAATTAAATTTGTTTAACTTATTAATAGTAATAATACAGCTAATAATCTAAAATCTTCATCTCATTTTATTAAGAATGGAGGATCTAAAAATGAAGAATATGGCTGAAAAGATTAAATTATTAAACCTTAATTAAATGATTGGGGAGATATATGAAAATCACACAAATTATTATTAATAATTATTATTTCTATATTAGAAAACATTATTATAAATATAATAATAATCATGTGCTCAACCCCCAATTATAAATATATTAAATATAGCTTATTAAAAATATTTTATAATAAATACAAAATATAATAATTAATTATGGATGATCAACTTAGTATTAATTTCTTTATATTTTCAAGTTCAGTGTTCGACTATTATTATTATATATTATGCTTTTCTATTAGTATATTTTATTTTAATTTTTACATTTATTTTTAAGAATTTTATTAAGAATATAACTATTTTAATTGTATAATCTTCAATAAATATTATTTTGGGCTATAAACATTATAATGAGGAATTTGGAAATTAGCATATTGCAATTATTAAATATCTTTTTCATTAGCATTTGTTGTAATAACATAAATCATATGATCACATTTTTTATCATTAATAATTTATTGTATTTTATTGTTCATTTTTATTTAGTTATGAAATTGTTTTTAATTTTTAATTTTGACATATTTTATTTAATTAAAATTCCCCTTTTTATCTTTTTAAAACTAATTGATTACTCTTTTTTTTATTTAGTCTATAGAATTTTATTTATTTGAAGTTTATTTAGATCTAGATTTTTTTTAATTTTATAAATTTTCAATTAAATCTTATTTTTTATTAATAAAATAATTAAAATTAAATAATTTTTAATTGATGCTAATATTGGTCTTTAATTATTAATATATTTTAATGATCTATTTTTAATTATAATATAACTGAAGTATTATTGATAATGCTAAATTTTATTTACCACAATTTAATTATTTAATTAAAAAAGAACGATAATATTATATATAAAATTATTTTTTAATATTTTATTTCATAGAATTTTTAATTTTATAGAATTTGTGCATATTATACATATTGTTTATTATTATATATTGTTACTTTATTTATTTATTTAATTAAAATTTTATAACTGGCTAAATATAATGTATATATTATTACTTTTTAATTTTAAGTTATTCAGCTAAAATTTTAAAAATAATCTTTTGTTAATCTATTAATTAGTATTTTTATTTTTTTATTTTTATAATAAATTATTTTCTTATTTTTTAAAATTAAATAAAAATATTCTATTTTTTTTAATATTTTTTGAATAAATTAATAAAAGAAAATTACTATAGCTACTAGAGCTAATAATTATTTTTTTATATTTACTCATATCCTATACATTATTTAAATACTTTATATTTAATTAATTTCAATTGTTTCTCTTTTTATTAATTTAATCTATTATTTACAAAATTTTATAATTATTTATGTAATTTTTATACATACATAGTATTACGGTGCAAATTATTAATTTTTTAAATAAATTTTTAAATAATTTTAATAGAATACTTTAAGGATAAATGTTATGGTAATTTTTACAAAGGATGGGGATATCCTTTTTGCACTACCTAATAAAAATTAATAAAATCTTCAGTTGCTTTATCTTCCCAAATTACAAATATATAATTTCCATTTTACTACTTATTGGGAAGAAAAAAATATTTGTCAGCAGATTTATTTTCTTTCATATAAAAAAGAAACTAATGGTTTTTTGCTTATAAATCATGAATATTTTCTTAATTTATATAAACTATTTTTTTTAGATTAATCGAATAATTATTAATTTAAATATTTTTTTTATAGTTATTCATTCCAAAATTATATAAAAATTTTAATTTGTTAATATTTTTAGTTTTTATCAAATAAATTTAAGAAATTGACTAACTTAAAAATCCATTTTTAAAATTCTTATCTCTTATAATCTTTTATAAATTAATTTAATTAATTAAACAATTAAAAGTATTTTAAATCAAATAATCATTTTTAAAATTATAAATATTTTTACTTAATTGTTCAAAATAATGCAAACCTCTATCAATTAAATAATTTTGTAATTTTACTATTATTTTATTAATTTATTAATTTTATTTCTAATTTCTATTTTGTTTTTTTTTTTTACTAATTAATAAATAAATATTTTATATATTAATCTGAGAAATTATTCTTGAATATATATAAGGTAAATATTTAATAATATTTTAGAGATACTTATTTTCAATTTCTTTTTTTTTGTTTGTATTTATTTGTCTTAACATTGATTATGATTTTATAATAAATAATTTAATTTATTATTTATATTTATTTTAATTTTTTATTATTTCTTATTTTAATTTTTATTTTAATATTTTATTTATTTATTATTTATTCTATTGATTTATTTATGTAAATTATAATAAAACTTTAAAAATTCTTAATAAATAAATTTAGAAAAAGTGTCTAGGTTTAATTTATAAATAATCTATTTATTAAAATACAGATTTAATACCTTTACTAATTAAATTTAATGATTATTTATTAATATAAAGTTCTAATATTTTATCAATTTATTATAACTGTATATATCTAAATCCTGTTATTTTATTGGTATATTCTTTAAATTTTTATTCAGGAGAGGATAATGTCTAATAAAAGTTCAAATAACTAAAAGTTCCGCTTATAGCTCCTTTAATATTATTCTGTGCGAAAAATTAAAAAATTACATGATAAATAGATTTATTAATATTTTGCTATTAATCTTTTTCTAAAAACTTCTATTTACTATATTTAAATATATTTGTTTTAAATTATAATTTTAATGTCTGAATTTAATCTAAAATGAAAAAAGGAGTTTTATTTTTCAGATATTTTGTTTATATCATTATTTATTTAAATGAATAATTTTAAAACTGATTTTTGTTTAAATATTAATAAATAAATTAAAATCTTTAAGTATCATTTCCATTTAAAGATTTTTCTATTATATATTGTTTATCTATACCGGTATTTTAAATAAGTTTATCTACCCATAATATAGATGCTTTTAATATA
This sequence comes from Lipophrys pholis, assembly GCF_963383615.2. Classification (NCBI taxonomy): domain Eukaryota; kingdom Metazoa; phylum Chordata; class Actinopteri; order Blenniiformes; family Blenniidae; genus Lipophrys; species Lipophrys pholis. Next base: position 24,461 of record NW_028292248.1, read on the forward strand.
TTGGATAATCGATTATATATTAATATAGTATTTTATTATTGTTTTTCTTATTTACATTGATCATGTAACTATGTTAATTTCTTCATAGCATGTGAATTAAACATATCAAAGTAAATAGGAATATATTATTATTTTTATTTTATTAATTATAACATTATTTTAGTTTTACCAAATCCAGACCCTTGAAAAAATGTGTTAAACTTATTTTAATCGAAATTAATATTTTCAACTAATTTTTTATAATAAATTCCATATATCATAGGACTTAGATTTTAATAATGGTTATAAGCAGTATCAATTAAATTATATTATTTTTTCTTTTTCCATTTGAATTTATTATCCTGAATCCTTATTTTTTATTAATTAATATACTTTTAATACTTTTTCAGAAATATCTATTTGATCATAACAAACATTTATAAACTAATTATCATATTAAGACATTTTTATATTTTAGTCAATTAATCATAATTTTATTTTATCCCTATTTTAATTGTATATTGAGAAATTTCATGTATTTTAATCATTTACCAATTAAATTAATTTTTAAAAAGAGTAATATAATTATCCACAGTTTTTAATTATAGTTTTTATTCATTTCTTAAGTAACGTGATTTAATTTTTAATACTTATATAAATTATTATAATTTGTATTTAGAATACTTATATAAATTACTTATTTTAATTTATTTTGTTCTTATACCAATTCTACTTTTAATTTATTAAAGAAATTACTTTTTCATATAACTTATATCGACCCCATATTTATTTTATATTATTTATTCTATACTTTAGATCGTTGTTTATTTATTTTCTATATTTAAATATTTTAGAAAAAGTTCTTTTTGTTAGCTAATCTTTTATGAATAATTATTATTTTTTTCCTTTATATTTTATAATTAATAGTTATCTATCTTTTTATTCTAAATCTTATTTTTTATATCTATTATTTATTTTGGGTTTAATTTCTATTTTTATTTTTTAAACATTTTTTATAAGCTTTATTAGGTCAAAAAATTTATTTATTAATCTTTTTCTATATTTTATTGATTATTTCTTATTTTGAATTATTTTTTATCTTAAGATAATTAATATAATCTTGATTCACCCAAAAGTAATGATTTATCTTTTAATTATTTTATATCAAATTGATTAATAAATTCATCAATTTTAATAGAAATATTACTATTTTTCTATAAATAATCTTGTAAATCTTTATTTTAGTTTTTAATCTATTTCTAAATGATTTAAAAGAAAGTTAATTTCTGCATTTTTAATATAATATCAATAATTAAAATTATAAATTCTTTTATATCAATAATTTTAAGTTAATTGATGTTATAATTAATAGATTTCAAATATTAAATATTGTTATTTTAATACTTTAAAAGCAGTAAAAAGAAAAATAAATATTGAAGTAAAAAGAAAAATCAAACATAAATTAATTAAGATGATAATGAATTGATAAAGTAAAAATAAAGGATTAAAGAAGGGTTATAGAAATAATTAGAATATCATACAAATTTAAAAAAAGCTTTATAAATAAAAGGCAGAAATTTAAAAACTATTAAATAAAGATATGAAACAATTATTAAACAAATATAAATCCATTTTCAATTTTTTAAATGAAACACTTAAAATAAAGAAATAATTCATTAAAAAATTTAGGATAATACTGAGTCAGAATAGAAGTAAATTAAATGAACAAGTAGAAATATCACAAAAATTTATAATAATAATTGTTTCACTTTGGTTGTTACTACACCTCTTCTTAATTAAGATTGCTCATTCATAATAAATATCCCTTTATATTTCTCGAATTTATGATTCAACTACATTTGTAAAAAATATTATTATTGGAGGTTAAGGTAATTCTTTAGATACAAGATTATGGGGTTAAACATTAATGCTTTTGCCATCTAATAAACCAGATCTATTATATTTATTTTCCGCTAGTGTGTATATGAGTGAATGATATTGTAAAAATTATTAATGTTAATTATCTATAACTACTGTAAAATCAAAAAAAAGTTAGTTTTATTATTAAAGTTAATTAATAATATTTGATATTTTATCTATCTATGATTTAGTAATGAAGTAATAATTTAAAAGAAAGTTAATAACTTGATGGAAAAGAGAGACTTTCCTTTTGTTTGTAAAAGATTTTGATTGGTAACAAATAGGCACAGCATATTATTATGTTTAAATCTTAGATTCTTTTTCTATAGTCAATGCCCAGATCCTAATAAGACCATATCTAAAATCTTTAATAAGTTCAACTGCTTTATGAACATCCTAAATAGAAACAAGACTTGATAATCTCATTTTAGCAAATGCTTAACTGAGTTAATTAAAGCGAGTGAACTTCTTTTTATTAATCAATTTCTTTTATTAATCTTGTTTATTACCAAATTTAATATATGAGTAGTTACTAATTTCATGTCAGATTAATTATATACTAATATATATAATATTATGAATAATACTCATTTAACTATTAAGTTATCCATCAGTTTATTAAAATATCTCAATCTTTTCAAATCCCAATAGCAATAATTGATATTAGTTATTCAAATATTAAATCTTATTAATCAGGTATATATTTAAAGATTATACTTACTGCTTACCTATACACTATACTATCTACATTAAGTAATTATTTTAATTACTTTACTATACTACTTATATTTAATTTAAATACATTAACAAATATAACTATTTAATACGTGCAATAGTATTATATAACTCAAATAAGGATATTAATTTAGTTGTGATATTATTAACTCTAAGAGATTTAACATAATCTATTAGGATCAACTCCTTTTAAAAATGATTATACAAATTGTATTCTTATTAAAATTAATCTATATACCTTTGCTTATCTATTGCCTTCTCTTCTATAACACACTCATTATTAATGAATCCTTCTTCCAAAATGAATAATTCCTAATTAACAATATTAATTCCTACTACTATATTAATAAACATCGTAAATTTTTAACATAATGAAGCTCGAATAAAAACAAAATATCATAATTCTTAAGCATTTAATTCTACATATGATTAAGCATCATATTCCAATTTACTTTCTTAATAAATTAACTAATGCCACTCTATATCTGTGAGATAAGGATGATTGTAATATAATATAATTCATTCACTGAATTATTATACATATTTCATGAATCTTGCACAAATTGTTAACTTTGTTATAAAGTTTATAATTCTATGCTTAAATTAAGATGTATTCTTATTCTTTAATAAGTTGAAATATATCTCCATAAAATTTTATTATCCTAATAAATTTATTCTATTCTATTACTTATGATCTAAATTTTTATTAAATCCAAATTATATATTCCTAACTACCTACTTATTCTTTACTTTCTATTATAACTTCTTATTAGATGTTATTAAAGGGTAATGAGGGAAATCAACTATTGTTCTATTAACTGTTTTTATTATCAAAATTTAATTAATGTAATGTACCCATTCTTTCATTATTAGACTAAATCTGATCCTTTATACATTTTAAACTTATATTTCTATGTTTATAACTGTAATGCTAATGTTTCTCTAAGTTAAAATGTTATATAGATGGATTTATCTTCAATGATATATTTTATGTTAAAAGTTTAATTTCTATAAGCTTCATCTTTAATAAACTATTATGAGGATAGTTCTCCTATCTATGTCACATTTTAACAAAGCTAGTATAGTAGTTACTGTCCTTCCTATTCCTGCACTGTACAATTGATGTCTATTATGATATATAATTTTATTTCAATATATTGTAATTAAGTACATATAATTATTCTGTAATTTTTTTTTGAATCTTTGTTTAGTCAATATTCTATAGCTTGTGTGTTTTTAGAATCATTTTTGCAAAGCGGAATAATTAATTAATTATATATATAATAAAATAAAATTTGATATGAAATTCAAATTATATCTTCACTATTAAGTATTTGTAACAAATGCTTAAAAACGTATTTAGATATTATTTTCATCTTTTAAATTGTTTGTTATTTTTTTTAAAATATTTCATATATATATAACTTTAAATATTATTACGAAAAAACGAAAGGCAACGAAAAATTACGAAAAATTACGAAATGAAAATTAAATTTTTTTCAATCATTTTTTATTTGTAATTTTTACATTAGCATCATTTTAATCAAAATTAATAAAATTAATATGTAAAAGAGTGAAGATATAATTTGAATTTCGTATTTTATTTTATTATATATATACATAATTGAAAATTTAATTAACAAATGTATATATTAGTGTATAATAATTATTATAATTATAACAATATATTAAATGTATATTTTTAATATATTTAAATATAAACTATTCAATAATAAAATCAAATAAATAATTTATAAAATATAAATAAGTAAATCTCTAATTTCTAAATAACACAAAATTTAAAAAAAAATATAAATAAAAAGAATATTTATTAGTAATTTTAATTAAAATATATTATTATATTAAACAATAATAATAAAAAATAATATTAATTATAGCTTATATTTTTAAATAAAAAATATATAAAAATTATAATATTAATATTATAAATATATAATTCAATAAATAAATTATATTCTTGTAATGATTATAAAATAATAAATAATATTTTTATTTATTAATTTAAAATAAATTATTAATTTTTTTATTTATTATTTAGAAATAATTATAAATAGCATAGAAATGTTTATTTTTATATATTATAAAAATATATATATTAAATATTTTATATTAAATTATTAATGAAGAAAATATTATCTTCTTAAATATACTTAAAATTTTTATATAAAAAGTTTTAATTTCATTTTAAATAAATTTTAGTATTGTAATACACATTATTAAAATTTTATAATTTGTTTTTACTATTTTTTTTTATACATTAATTTATTTATTTATACAACATTTTATAATTAATTATTTTTTATATTATTGATTTATAAATATATGAAAAAATTGAAATAAAAGGGGTTGGGGTTGGGGTTGGGGTTGGGGTTGGGGTTGGGGTTTGGGGTTGGGGTTGGGGGTTGGGTTGGGGTTGGGGTTGGGGTTGGGGTTGGGGTTGGGGTTGGGGTTGGGGTTGGGGTTGGGGTTGGGGTTGGGGTTGGGGGGTTGGGGGTTGGGGTTGGGGGTTGGGGTTGGGGTTGGGGTTGGGGTTGGGGTTGGGGTTGGGGTTGGGGTTGGGGTTGGGG